>NC_054082.1:56080635-56220635 GCF_017562075.2 Anopheles merus
CACACCACACACACACACACACACACACACACACACAGAGAGTTATACAAACATTAGAGCACATGTGCTTTTCTGTAGATTTGCTTGCTATCCACGAGTTAAGTATCTGTTTTTTTCTCTCTCGTTCGTCGAGGCTTGCACCACCTTCAACGTTAAGAACAGTAGGCGTCATCGAAGTCATCTTAAACGTCAAGATAAATGGGTCCAGATTACAATGTTAATACATTACACCGTACGAATCAGATCAAGGCATGTGAGTGAAAGCAGAAAAAAGAACACACGAAACTGAAACGATCGTATTAAGCGTTTCCGTCCCTGGACTCAAGAGTTAAACCGACACATATCTTGGCTTGAAGCATTTTCGCAAATGGCAAAATACGTTCACATATCGATTTCTCCGTTCGGCCTGCACACCCCACGACAGACACGTGTGCGTACCCAAACGTGCGACACACAGCATGATTTTGTTTCTTGCGCTTCCCGGAAAATCGTGTTCTCTGTGCGTTTAGTTTCTTGAACTCTAGTCAGCACCGAAACACAACACAACAGTCAATCAGACCCCGACAAATGGGCCACAGAACTGAAGTGAATGATATATACGTTATTTTTCTTTTCCGGCTGTCTTTTGTTGATGTCTTTGAAAATGGCTCGCCAGCTTACATATCGTTGCAACATACGGTATATTATGTCAACGGCTCGGAGAAAGCTTCCGAGTAGTTTCCTCCCGCAACGAATCTTTCTCCATTAAACAGACGCTCAAGAGCCTTTTTTGCTATTGTTTTACTTTTGTAGGTTGCGTTCCTCGTAAAATGCCTTTTTTATGAATAATGTCTCACATGAAAAGTAGTAGATTTTCAATAGTGTTTTTTGTTCTTCATAATGTAAATAATGAAGTTTTTAAGGAATATTGCTTTACATACAACAAAACGATTCAAATCGTCAACATTTAAACTTTGAATGAATCAAGACAAACAAAAAATGCCTTTGCCCTGCATGTATATTTTCATAGAGGACCAAAGAAGTGCCTTAGCAACGCCGGACGGAACATTCAGAATTTCGAAAAAATCAAAGAATACCGCTAGAATTCAGCTCCGAAGACACAGTAAACTGTGTGAATGCTCCGTAACATTTGGCTAAATATAGGGGAAAGCTTAACTGAAACCGAGAGAAACTCACAAATGTATTGGATAAACGAAATCAAAGAGCATTTCATAGGCGCACTTTGATTATCGTCGATTTCATTTGCTTCTCTTTCTACTCCGATGGCCTTTCATCTGATTCAACCAATTTTTCGATTTTCTCTGTCCCAAAAACAGTGTTCCTATTTTCCGTTTCACAGATTCGCATTTAAGCTACAAACACTTGTACGCATCCATGCCGCTGGCCGTCTTGGTGATAGAATGGAAAAAACCGAGCTCTACAAGCGAGCGTCTCCACCAAGGTAAAACCGAACCATTACCTGTTGGGAAACTAATTAAAGCACAAGATTAATAGACTCGTTTATTCCACCTTCCTGTGCCGCTTACGGGGTCGCAATTGGTTACACTTGGATACCCATTTATCCATTTCTGCCCGAGGATAAAACGCGTTTCGTACTACAGGAAAGACACAAACACCTGGAACAGCCTGTGATGTCTCGTTCCGTTGCGTTCATCCAAACGGAACAGTCCTAATGTCTGTTCCCAAGGGAGGCAAACTGCACATTTCGAGTGGCGATAAATTTGGCAACAGCGACGGGTTCACTCGTCCCACGAGCCCTGGTAGTCTATCATCATGTCTGCCTTAAAACTAGCGAAAACCCTCGGGGCACGACCAAGCCGACGTAAAGCAAAACCTCCAATCCGACGCCTTGATTGCTTCCACACGTCCAAAGAACATCACCCAAGTCAGCATCTTAAGAACTGCATGGTGGCATAGGGGTGCAGCATTCATTCAAAGCATTGGGACCCAAATTAAGCTTCAAAGTGTAGCGTGTTGCTCGCATCATTCATCGGAGCGGATGCATAAATCACCACCTTTCATCCATATGGTGCGGATTCACAAAAGTGCAAAACTATGCAAATTTCCTGCTTCCGTCCCACCTTAGATCGGCCGTAAACCCCAGACATCGTTTAACCGTAACCGCAAACGAGCAGCTCACCTCGGTGTGCAATCTTAAAACTACTCCATTGAGCGTAGTCTGTCCAATCAAGTCAGCTCGAATTGGCGGACCGTGAGAGGCGACCTATGTATCGATTCAATCGCCGAAGCTACCACGCAAGTTCGCACAATGGACGGGAGCCCATTTCCTGGATTGACTGAGCACAATCATCACCTTTCCAATCGAACACAGGTCACCGACTAGTGGTTCCAATCTTCTAACCTGCACGTGAAAAGGGTTCAAGACCACCCTAACAAGAGTGATATAACGTTTTGAAGGCAAAATCTATACTACCGGCGGCTACGGCGCGTTAAAGCAAGTGTAGCCAGAAACAGCTTGAAATTGGTCGTTGCGTCCCTGGTGCAAAACTTTCCTTTATCAAACGATTCCTGCGGTATCTGCGATACGTGGCCTACGTTTGGCAACGATCCTTTTTGTACATCAACCGCTCTTTTACTGGTGGGACAAAGTGCACCGTTTCGAACACCTCCTCAGATTCTCGGAAAGACCCTGAGATAGTCCGTTTATTCGATTTACTTAATGATGCGTATTAAGCAGGATTTGCATTTGTTTGGCACTAGCATGCGACCTGCCGTACATCTCGCACGAATCGTTTCGTGCTTTCCAGTGTTCGTCGTTTATTTGTGTATGTATGTATGTATATGTGTGTATGTGTGTGTGTGTGTATATAGATGTGCTTGTGTGTTTCTGCTCTGTTATTGTGTATTTCTTTCATTTATAGTGGTAAACAGAAATACGACAACGGTTTGGTGTTGGTTTTTAGGGAGTTTCTAGAAAGTTGTACTCAGTTGATAATCATGCCGATTCTTTAGAAGTACAATGTTTTCTACTACAAACTCTCTGCATACAAAATAGACTTCTGGCTTATACGTGTTGCCATGTCACGTTCGCTTTGGTCTGTCTGAACGATCTGAATTCAAACGAGAATTCATTGAATGTAACGCACGGAGATGGTACAGCAAAAAAAAAAAAATGAATTAATTTGTTTCAAGCAGCAATAACTACAATAGTATAGCTCACTTCACTACTATTGGAAAATTTCATGGTGCCCAATTAATCTAGCGAACCTATATTGACCAGTATGACCACGACATATGTTAAAGAAGAAGACGAAGAAGAAGGTTAAGAAATAAATGCTTGGTGTAGATGCGTTGTACGATTAAACACATTTCAAAATAACAATATATCAATAGATGATTCAATATGCTAGATATCTGATTTTTTACAAAAAGAGAAAACAATTTTTTTAACCATATAACATTTCTGACCAATAGCACTTTTCATATTTACATGTGCTCTTCGATGTGTACAACCATTTAGGAGAAAGTAATATCTACCTTTAGCCGCTCTCGTGGTACAGTCGTCAATTCGTACCAGTTCACAGCATTCCCGCCATGGGTTCAAGCCCCGAATGGACCACGCCGCCATACGTAGGACTGACTATCCTGCTCAATAAGTCACTGAAAGCCTAGCCCACAAGTGGTACAAGCAGGCCTTGACCGACAACGATTTTTGAGCCAAAAAGGAAGAAGAATAATATCTACCGTTATCAATTTTGCTAAACTCATTATCCATTGTATCGTGCTTATTAAATGCATCACCGTTTCATATTTTATGTTTTATATGCTAAAAGCATTCATGTCGTCAATAAAACACAATAAACGTAGTCACGTGGTCCAGGATCGTCATTTTTCAAACACAACTGTAAAATTATTGTTTCGCTGCTTCTATACGTCAACTGTAAAAACGTCATCATGTGTACCAGTGTTGGACAAGGGTATAAAAAAGAACAACCGCAGATCGGCGCATGATATCTGTTGCTGTTTTAACACCGTTATATGCTTTGAAAATGGGTCCATCAAGAATCACCAGCCCAAGAAGAACTGTATCGGTCCATACACTGCAACGTAATAATAAAACGCAAGCTTAATATTGAAAGCAATCCTGATAAATGTGTGAGTTTGCTCAGGATATATAAAAAGCGAATAACCCTAACATTAAGCAATACGCCCGAAGCCGTTCTTTCTAAATAAAAAAATAAATGAATAAAAAGCGAATAAAATTTATGGACAAACGGCTATTTATGAAACTTGTCGAGCATACAATACTTTAAGTGCAGTTTTTCTATTTTATTATCATCGTCTTATCAACAAATATCAAATACCGTTATGCTTAAAATTCCGGACATTCGATATGTTTTTATTGAATTGCTTCATATCTAGTCCCTGGCCATACCACATTTTAATTTTACATGTTTGCCATGATGTATAAGAATCAATTCAAAATTTGTCTGAGCCCTAGTAGGCTCTGATAACACAGTAAATAAATATTTTCTGTCGGTCAGTTCACCACCTGAGGCATTTTTTGCAGTTTGCTTCAAATCCAACCCAGTGTTATTTCTTCGATAATTCCTATTAATCACGTCTAAGTGCATTTAAATCCAGTGGAATCCATTGTGTTGTATCATATTGTGCTCTGAATTTCATTTGAACACGTATTTAATACTGTCCGGAATTTGGAGCAATATTGTTCATCTTGATGTTAATTCAGGACAGCCGAGGAAAATTGTGATAAATTGCATAAAAATACGTTTTTGGCAGTGATAATAACAAGAACAAAGATTCAGTCATAATAATAAAAACGATATTTGAAGATAGATGTGTCCAATGCTTTAATGGCCATACAGTAAAGATCTTCAAATCACGCAGTAGTACTTTGGTTCAATGCCGCACGCAAATCCCATTGTCAGTAAGACCGTCGTCCTGTCGATCCAGGAGGACAATGACCCTCAGAATTTGTTGTCAAGACGTAAACATAAGTAAAACAAAAGTTTAGTGTAGTGTGTGTGTTAATATAAATATTATAAATTAAATTTTGAGGCTGTCCAGAAAATGAATAAAAACGTCCGTAATTTGAAATATGAGCTCGAAACTGTCTGGAATATGAATGAAAATATCGTTGCAGTTTCATAAGTTTTTGCAGTGTTTCGAGTAAAATTATTGGAATTTTTTTTTCTTAGTTGTAGAAGGTTTGCTTCAGTAAAAT
The DNA here is from genome assembly GCF_017562075.2 of Anopheles merus. NCBI lineage: Eukaryota > Metazoa > Arthropoda > Insecta > Diptera > Culicidae > Anopheles > Anopheles merus. Next base: position 56,085,842 of record NC_054082.1, read on the forward strand.
GAGCTATAATTTGCTATGACGAATTAAATACAAATCAGGGAGAAATTATTATAATGTAATAGAATATTTATATTATTATTTATATTATATTATATAGAAGATGCTTCTACGATTTTTTCAACCTTTTATTACACAGTAGTTTGACATTTTTCATCTAAAATTAGCACTTCGTGCTTTCGAATGGCCAAATTCGTGTGAGATTTAAAAACAAAACATTATAGTTTTTAATGCATACAAAAAAACATTAAAACGAACAAAAAACACGCTTATTTATTGTTTTGCTGTACAGTGATTTTGTTGTATGATTGAAAATGATTGATTTTGTTGTACTGAAGCTTAAGAGTAGAAAATATTTTAAAAAACACTTTTTATAAAAGCATTATTACTCATTTCAAATAGAGCATAGGCATATTTTTTTAAAAGACAGGTTAAATAATTAAATTTTAACGAACATTCAAATCATTCCAATATGCCAGATTGTTTGTAAAAAAAACTGACTAAACAAGCTTAATAGGTCAACACCAAACAGGCGCAATTTGGTTGCGCCAAAGCATTAACACATTTTAAAATATCAGTTTGTTTTTATTAAAAAGGAATGTTTTTTTTTCAATATCTGTTTAAATGAGGAAAATAATATAGATTGGTATTGAGTTCACGCATTATATATTTTATACATTCCAAATATTTCCATACTTACTAACTAAACTAACTGGGGGTGGTCCCGTGGTACAGTCGTCAACTCAAACGACTCAATAACATTTTCGTCACGGGTTCAAGCCTACAATGGTCCGTCCTCCCATAGCAAGGATTGACTATCCGGCTTACGTGATAATGGATTAAGTCTCGAAAACCTGTATAGGCCGGCAAGCATGTCTGCGTAGGACGTTACGCCAAATAGGAGAAAAACTAAAGTAACTGATACTACTATCATATCCTAACGCCTTACAGTGAGCAATACGATAATCAACGGGAAGAGGAATCAAGCACTTCTAACGACTCACATTATAGCGAGATCTACGTTGAGCTGAATACTTACCACAAAAGTGAGCAACCAGCAGAACAATTATTGCATTCACGCTAAAACATTTATCTTTGTCGGCCATCACTACGTTTTCTGCAACGAGATAGAGGGAAAAAATATGCAAAGTTAGAAAGACAAAATGACAACCAGGTGATGTTCGTAGTAAATTGAGCAATCGAGCATATAGTGAATAATTGTATGTGCGCGTATGTTGAATAAAATATAGCAGATAAATGCGACGAAAAAATACAACGCCATTTAATAACATTCACGAAGAAAACTTTCGTGTTCGCCGTTCCCTTAATCAATTTGAGAAACAGTATGAACGACTGGCAAGCCACCGTGCTCAACATTGAAATCTCAAACACACGCACTAAGCTTCAGCGCAAACACATATATGCTCTTCATACACGTTCACTCAATTAGACATAAATATTTTATGAGATACAGCCAGCTTCCAGCAAACAAAGTTTAAAGCAGCCGCAAAAGACATCCGGGATAAATCTAGAGCTGCAGTTTTCACATTCTAGCCGCCCGCCTGTTATACCGCAAACCGGTCATTGCATCACTGGGGAGGGTGAAAATGCTAGATTTAGAACGAAGAAATGGTAAACAACGAGGAGAACATAAAAATTATGCATAATTTATTATCTTAAGCCATAAATCTCGCATTCGAGTGAAGAGGGAGTAGCATTCGTTGGTTTGCCGAACTTTGCTTTCTTTTCCGAAATTAATGTTAACTTGGTTGTGAAGTTTGGTTTTTGCTTGATCTCTAATGTAAGTCAGAAGAAACACTCTACTTGTTTGAATGTGTGTTCTTCAGCTTTAACGTTATCGCCTTGGTTTAACATCATTGAAGAAGTCTTTACGCTTTTGCTCTATGAATGAAATTAATAGTGCTGATTATGTGACTCAACTGCTTTAGAAATAGTATCAAAAATGCTCATTTTCTATTATGATCCGTGTTAGAGCACTCGATTTGTCTCTGGTTTGATACATCGAACCAAGGTGGATTTAAAAATATCAGGGTGGACTCTAGTGCATTTTGACAATTCGTCACTTGACGTAAGGTCCCCAGGATTAAAACTTTATTTACATTTATTAAATTTGTTCATATAATTTATCTACCCCATTTTTTCGTTTAAATATTCTTAAAAAATATATTTTGAACTTTGCGAGTTCTTATTTAACATTAAAACATAGATTTAAGTGTGTTATTTTGTGTTATTCCGTGAATTTATTCCATAATTCATTGTGTTTTCGACAAATTTGATGAGAAAAGCTAAGAAATCTTTTTTTTTTCAATTTTCACATTAATTCCTCATTATCTACGAGCCGCATGGACAATGTACGTGAGATTAGAACTCTTACTCACATGATTTTAAATTTCGTGCATAAACAAATCCTCAAATCTTTTGTTAATATATCTCATTTTTTCGATAAAATCAATAGACACACAAAAATGCACATAATAACAAAGAAATCTGTTCTATTTGCTAAGCTTTGTGTGCGGAAACCAATGGTTAATGGTTTTAAAATGACGTAAAGTCCCTCAACTATGGCGACCCCCCAAAGCCCCTTATCCGTCACCTGATATTTTTAATCCACCTTGCATCGAACTGAACGAAAGTCATTTGCATTACCTGACTCAAACGGATACTGTTTTTTGTCCAACAGCTTTCCGTCAGGTTGAAGCTACGGAAAGCGTTTTGTTTTAGGGTTACTACTAAATTCATATTTTTAAACAATACGAATTGCATGTAATTACATTCAAAAGGGATTTTTTGTAATTATTCACTCGAAAAAGGGTGGGAAAAACAAAATAAACAGAAATTAGAAAATCATACCACAAGCGCTACTTTTCATGACATTGCTAAACACATTTAAAGAACAATAATATGCCACACGTAGAAATAATTATAAATTGGTACGATACTTCATGCGCTACGCGTTGCAGTTTGTTTTGACAAACAAATCCGTTTCATATCAATTTGGTAGCAATGTCTCGAGTCAACGAAAGAAGTCTCTAACAAGCTTGTATGATACCGATTTCGTTTCAGAGTAGCGCGGTTTTGTTTGACACATTTCTGTTTGAATCAGATAATCGACACTAATATGTGCTGTGAATCGAAACTTTTTCATATTCATCCAGCAATCACAATATCTGAATGAAAAAAAAACAAACAAACATATTCCGACAATTTTTTTCACCGATAAACCTAACACATGAAGCCGGTCCCGAGGTAAAGCAGTTAACTCGCACGGCTCAACCACAAGATCGTCATGGGTTCAAGCCCTGAATGGACCGTGCCGCCCCATACGCTGGACTGACTTTTTTTCTGTGCGTAAGCAACAAGTCACTGATACTCATGCTCATTATTGGTACACCCAGCCCAAGACCGACATCCGTTGCTGTGCTAAGAAAGAAGAATCACAAAGAAAGTGAAATCTTAGTGTTATCTTAGTGGTTCAAAGTTAAATTAAGCGACTTAAACGAGTTTTCCCTGATGCATTAAGATTAAAACATGTTTCAATCATTCTGGAAAAAGAAAACTGGAATCTTTCAGGGGACCAAATGTTATACATTGGCACCAAATATATAATAGACAATAACCAGTAATCAGCTTGAGTGTGAATGTTCTTGTAAATAGTACTGAAATTACCTGTTTACAAGATAATCGGTTCTACGACATTTTATCAGTGTGCGATACTTTGAACCCTTTTTATCACTTTAATCAATGTCTAATACATATCAATTCGATATTGTCATATTTAACTATTTATATTCTAAATGATTTAATGTTCTGCATTTTAACTTTATAGATCGTTTATGTCATGTTTTCATCTTATTAAGTGATTAGGAGTGTCATTAAGGAATCGTTCATACATGCGATACATTCTCGCCAAATCAAGCCAATTATTTTTTAAATTAAAACACTTGTTCTGATGAATTGAGAGATATGGTCCGATGATCTTCAAATCTGTATCCTATTACACATCAAATACATTATTGTAGGGTGTAAAGTATTCGTAGTTGTCCAAGCACCATTTTCCAATCGCGCCTGGCCGAGAAACAATTTGAAAGACACAACATAGCCACGGTCGGTCCATTCGTCAAAATATCGCCGCCGAATAAACGCACCGTTTCGCCCTGCCCATTTGTGACCTAGACACCTGCATTTCAGTAGCAGCAAAATAGAAGCAAAAGGACAAACCTAAAAACACCACTGCCACGGATGGTTGATTGATTACCCTCAAGGCTCATGCGGCATGGAAGAGCCAACGAACCACATAACGAAACATGAAATAACAGTAAAAGAGCATACTGGTAGCGCGGTAGACGACAGCGACAGTGACCACAAGTCCCGCGGCCATCGGCAAAAAAGCTGTCCAATAAATCAAATGGTTTGAAGTGAAAATCAATTTAGAAAAAGGATGGCTACGAGGCGATGAAATTTGATGGAACATCTTCCAAAAAAAATAAAATTGTTCATTTTCGCCGCTACAAATGTGAACATGTACAACTGGTACGAGCGAATGCACGAAAAAGACAAAAAAAATCGAAAACAAGCCGAAAAAATGGTTACGTGAGCTCAAATACATCAATAAACATCATGTCACTTCATGTACTGTGTAGCATGAGCTATTGCAGAATAGTATCGTGTTAACAACAAAATACCATCCAAGCTGAATTCAATGCCAATAGTCAAAACTGGACATGCTGCCACTGGAAAATGTCTGATGCACGCTGCCAATCACTAATGACGTCGTAGATACAGGCATGTTAATTTCACTCTGAAATACAAACGCAAGCAAGGCTTCTCAGAATATACGTATTTGGTTTGATCTTAGCACTTCTATTTTGCGATACCTTTTTTCATAGATTGTTTGACCATTGTTGAATAACAAACATGACCCACACTTTTCGTATTTGGTATTAGCGGCCACCCTCGAAGTCGCTATATTTGACGCCATTTTTCTAGTGGTATTATTATTTTTTTCTTTTGGCTCAACAACCGTTATCGGTGAAGGCCTGCCTGTACCACTTGTGTGGGGTTGGCTTTCAATGACTTTTGGATTACCCTCCAATAGCAGGATAGTCAGTCCTACGTCTATTTGGGACTTGAACCCATGACGAGCATATTGTTGAGTCGTACTAGTTAACGATTGTACCATGAGACCGGCTTAAAATCAACCTTAGTAATTATTTTGTATGCGCACGGGAAAACCCTCGGACTCATCTACTCCGAGTCCGGATCACTCCGGATTACTCCGGATCACTCCGGATCACTCCGGATCACCGGAGTCGGAGTTGATCCATGACTCCGCTCCGGATTACCCATCACTAGTAACCGATCGAGTATCAGCTTCCATCGCCATTTGTAACTCTTATACGATTCATTGCAACGCTGCAATGAAAACCATCTCTCCTCACGGTTCATTTATTGTATACGAATTAATTAAAAACATGATAAAATACATCTCTTGCATGGAGATACATACATACTAATCCAGTAGTCCAGTAGTATGAACGATCACCTCATCGAATAAGATCGAGTTGTGCAGGTAGGAGCGAGACCACCGAGCCGTTCCAATATTATAAATTAGATGTATCAATATAACGAGCGAAATAATTGAAACAGCTTCAACAGCTTTCGTATAATCTTCATTCATTTCTAACCCTAATTACCAAAATTCCAACACATCTCAAGGATAGCCCAAATAGTGAGCAATAAACAGTATGTTTTTTTTACTGCATAGTTTTTAAAATAGATATACTCAAAGTAGGGTGAATGCACCATTATTGGGCAGGTTAGTGTGACAGTTTCACAAAAACTACTTGTACACTTACAATTTTTATTACTTTTCATGAAAGTAACGTTATTTTGAACGATAAACTATCGAATTATGTTGTGCTATTTTTTATTTGCCGTTTCAAATGCATTTTCTAGCGATATTCATGAAAATGCAAACACTGTTTTTGTTTCTATTTTCGGCAGTTTGGTCCTATTTTCGGCAGGCTGTGCTCCAATTTTCGGCAACGCGAATACGGGTCGGTAAATGTTTTAATTAATACCAATAGGTAGACAAAACTGTTTAAAACATTTTTACACTCTCTTTTTCCTAAGAATGGTGTTAAAAAGTACTAAAATTATTAATTTTATGTTCCCCATTTTGGGCATTTTGCTGGCAATTTTCACAGTCATTTTGATTTGAGTTACAAACAAAGTAGGCACTGGAGAAATGATACTGCCTGACGACTGTAGAGTACGACTGGCTCACAAATTATTATTTTTCTTTCAAGTTATTTGTATAATTTATAGTGAAATTGGTGATATTTGATACAATAAATGTGGTTTTGTGTGTCGACATACGCATTACAGTTTTCTGATCAAGTTTTAAATGAATGTTCAACGAAATCGAAAGTGTGTTTTTGTTTCAAGTTTCGGCAGTAGCCGAAAGCATTGATCTGTCAAAAATCAACATTTACCGTGTACCAATTTTCGGCAGCATTTGAAGTGAATAATTACTTGTTTTTAGTGATTTTAAAATTCCAAGCGGGCTAGTATAAAATCTGCAACCATAAAATCTTTCATGAAAACCATACTTTTATTGTTTTAGTGCTCTGATTCTGTTAATAATGAAACCTGCCGAACTATTGGCTGACTGCAAATCTGCCGAAACTGTTGAACTCTGCACATTTTGTTTGATATTTTGAAAAATATACATGGAAATGATGTGAAACTTCGTATATGAATAACAAATGAGCATATCTCTATGTAAAAAAATATGTGTTGATACAATTTTCAACGCATTTTTTCGTAATTATACATTTTTAGTTACCCTGCCGATAACAGGTACACTGCCGAATACTGGTACAGTTACCCTACTCTTAAAATAGCCAGCCATAATTTTATGCCGCAACATTAATTTTGAGACATTTTAACAGTCATTATATTCTCAATATAATCTCAAATACCTTATAATAATGTATACCTTACAAAGCGAACACTCACCACATCCAACATAAACGCACAAAACTGCACAGGGTTATTACGGGTTTACTAACGAGATGTAGTTTGTACTTCCATGCCCTGTTCGCCGGATTGAGCAGCAGCTAAGCACAATGTTTGTTCTACCAGAAAAGTGCAAAACTGGTGTGATTCAACACGCGTAGGCAAACATTCCGCAGACTATCAGATATAATTTAGAACTTTTACAGCACCGTGCTATGATGGGAACATGCTTCTAACAACCGTTACCGAATTTTTCGGATGAGAGCCAAGGATCGTGAGTAAGTGAGGTGTTACATTCCCCTGGATTGCATCCTTGTAGCGTGTAGCAATGTACGCACACCAGATGAAAACTGTTCACAAGCTGACCCTAAACGGTGAGCCGGTCGGATGTCTCCACCGGGTAGGTGATTGGATAAATTAACAAACAGACCAAAAGTGACGTTTCGAAAGTGGGTACGCCCGTGACTCAGCATGTCTCAAGTCACACGAAAAAGGATGTGGTCGACGACCGGTGTACGTGCCCTGCTAAAGGTACCGGTTGGATTATGTACGGTTGTCTCACCTCACAACCGAATCTTCTGGTCTTGTGGAGAGACTGAGATAAACCTGTCGTAGCATCTTACACTGGTCACTTTCGATGAAAATGTACGCCAGCTCCATTGCATGATTGTCTTCTAAAGAGTGTTCGATTAGCAGAATCACTGTACTGCAAACCAATTGGCGACTGTTTGAGTGCGACAAGGTAAGCCAAGAGATGGAATCTGTTTGTTAATATGGCTATTTATGTAATATATGTAATATTTAATATATGGGGCCGTTCTGGTGGTACAGTCATGTACTCGAACAACTTAACAACATGCCCGTCATGGGTTCAAGCCCCGAATAGACCGTGCCCCCATACGTAGGACTGACTATCCTGCTATGGTAACAAAAAGTCACTGAAAGCCAAGCTCACTTCACTAGTGGGTACAGACAGGCCTTGACCGGCAGCGGTTGTTGTGCCAAAAGAAGAAGAAGAATATTTGAACAGTATTAGGCATTACTGTGCTTTTTATTTAAATATTATACATGCTTCTCATTTTGATATAATATAATTTTTTGCTAGCTAGCAAACATTTCACTAAAATGGTGTGGCCAATGAGCTGGGGAACAATTCACTAAAATGGTGTGGCTAAAAATCTACAAACGGATAAAACATAGCAATTAGCATCACTCAAAAGCTCTGTAAGCTACATCATCCAAACTTAGATGGTTTATATGAATCAACTGGACAATTTTGTTTATTCTGTTTTCCAAGCACGTCAGTGATATAATTTTCTTTGCTTTTAGTAGCTAATTTATATATTTTAAAACCGAATAATTTTTGGTAGAAACGTAAATCAAGGATGCCGTCGCTTAAAATCCAACAGGGTAATAAAATATACGTTCATTTACATCACAATTCTATAGCATGACCGGCTCATGGCTGAATTGTACAAAACTAAAATTGGCACACACTACTAGAGTAACGAGAAACAAGCACATAAGATAAAATTTCCTGTGCTTGGCTGATATTAAAACTACTTACTTGCAAGGGATAACCCGTTCCCCCAGTTTTCGCTAGCAGAAACGGATCACTATTGTATTTTTTTAATTTGCTTGTTTTATTGATGAAAATGAGTAAATTCCACAATATGTTTGACATCCAACAATTGATAACTTTGCAGTAACAGACGAATCCGTGAAATAAGCTGCTTAATTATACACTACTACAATTCACTAGTAACTCACTCCCATAGGAATTTTAATGGTTTGATCGCACTGATTAGAGGTTGTTTTCGCTTCCGATTATTTCAGTAAGTATACTTTCCACGTTAGTTGCACAATAAACACTTTCCTAGTTGTGGCGTCAATTCTGATAATCTTTTCACTAACTTTGCACAAAATGCTCAACACAACTCAACACACATGTGACCCGTTTGTTGTTTTTTAAATCTTAAAATATCTTCATTTGAAATAAAAATTTTCGCGATGTCTTCTGGTGGATTTTATTCATTTTTTTTATGCGTGAATAATTGCAATGAACATTCACGCGATTTACCGATGCAAAACTGCCATCATTAAAAGCGCAATATTCGAAAAGGAGAACTATGTGTATAACATTATCATTAACAAACAACAATTAGCGTAAAGTAGTATACTGTAGGTAGGTATTGTACATTGAAAATCACCGTGCTAGTAATAATTTGAACTTTAACACCGTGATGAAGTTAATAATTAGCAATTCACAACACAAACGCGTGTACCATTGAGTGCATTCGCTTTTACGATCTAGGCAGTGTTGTTCCTCTGCCTCTGAATGTTAAGTGAAATTATTCAAACAAAAACATCCCCAATCGACACGAAATAAGCGCAGCTTCAACGGCAGCTTGTTAGGCACGGATTGAATTCGAACGAGGAGGAAACGTGTACATGAAGCAGCATTCCTTCTCCTCGAATGGCAGCTATTCCTTTTGCGCTCAATTCTGTGGTTGCTCAACTTTATTTCCTTCTGTCAATCATCTGGCTACCGCCCCACCTGACGATTGCGAAGTGCACGGTCTTGCATACAGCACCAGACACACTCAAACACCGGCACTTGACGCTAAACAAACACACAGGAATCTTAAATGACAGGCATCGCTAAACGTGTCTAACTGAATGTGGCACCCATAAACCAGACGGGAGACGGATCTCGCGGGTGGACATAATCTCGTGAAGTGGTCGGTCTCCTGGGATCCGGTGGATCGGCGGGCCACTTTATCGCACTAGCACCAGTCACAATACGAAACAGCCGTTACAGCTTGCACTGGAACATGTACGTCCTTATTGCACGAGGAAAATTCACATACTAACCCAGCACACTTTACGCCGGGGTGAACGTGGTATGCGATAAACGACGCTCGTGGCATCACCTAGGCACGAAGACCGAGCCCGGTTTTCGCCACAACGAATACACATGTACGGGAGAGAGCTTTCCCGAAACCGGAGACCAATGAGCGAAAATCGGCCCGATCCTCTCCATCGTAAGCTGCATGTTTTGTTGCGTGCCGGGCCAGATAACTTTTGCCTCGACAGGGATGAATTCCTCCGTTTCGGTCGTCCTTCCGTGAATTGTTGTGATTTTAGCTGAGCTATTGATGAACATGCAAGGTATTTTTTGTGACATTTCTTTATTCTTAAAAAGGGGTTCCTAGGACACGCTGTTTTGAAATTGTCGGTGCTGACTGTTATCGAGTTATTGATATGTCAAACATTGCCGACATCTAAAACCCCTAGCTGGAACTATTAAGATATTTTGTTAAAATTTCAACAGAAAGATACTGAATTATTGGGAAAAGTGTGCAGCAGATTAAATATTGTAATCAAAATGTACAACGTTTTTTTTTTCACCGTGCACATTATAGGCCGTTATAATTCTCATCTTCCTTGCTGCGTACTTCGAGCTCAAGCATGCATTTTGTGTTACATCCAATAAGGATAAAAATCACAACCGCGAGGAAATATTTCTATTTGTTGCGCTTCACAGAGAAGTGTCCAATCGAATGCCGATGACTCGCTGAAGAATATTAGCTGAAACGGTATTTATGCGGGAAAAATTACACATATCCTTTAAATACTGCTCGTTTGATAATGCTTGTATGAGGACTCACCCCAGAGCTCTCGCTAATGCAAAAGTTACTTTCCCATGGTACGCGCATTCTATTAATTCAAAACGGCTGTGTTGGGAAAGATGCGGAAGGGTGATGATATGTGTACACCCGTCGACAGGCGTTCGGATGAGAGAAAGGACACGTTCAACATTGATCTCGCCGCACCAATCCTGACTACCATTTGGATCCCTTTGGCGAAGCGCAAACACAACGTCCATTGTTCGGGATTAGAGTAAAGTTGTTTCCTTACGGATGCGTAAGCCCGTTTCCGTTAACCGAACCTCTAATGGGCAACCTGCACGAACCTGGGCAATCAGCATGCCAGACCAAAGGGGGTTTTGCGACAGGGCAATCAGAGGCACAACATGAGGATCAATCGTCCCGACAAGGCGTAGCACTCCAACCTACACCGTGCCGAACTTAGTTACAGGGCATAGCGCCACTGCGTATTCGAGGTTGGCGTAACTGGTGGATTTCTCGTCTGGCCGGGTGTATCAAATCGTGGAAAAAACGTGACGTACAAAAAGCGGAAAACAGCTTGAGCTTTTCAAGAGGATTAGTTTGTGCATTGGAATTTCTGGTGCTATTGTCTGATAGATTGAATGCTGGTTATTTCCTTTTTCTTTGGCCTGTTGTCCCTGTCTTGTATAATTGTTCGCATTCAACAATGTGTATCGTGTATGCTCATTTTGTAACAAAGTTGTTGAAAAACTAATCGCAGCCAAACCGTTTGTAATGCTTCGTTTGTGATGAATATCACAATAGTAATAAGAGCTGAGTAATTCCTTACTTAATATTCACATTAACTAATACTGTATGGGCTTACCATAGATGATCCTAATTTGTTATTATGGCCAAAATATTATCCCTTTTTATTGATTGTTGCTACTGGCGAATTACATATTTGATACATGATACTATTGGTGAATTACATGTTGTGATCATCCTTATAATATTATAAAAAAGTTGATTCAATGATGTAAAAAAGATTGATAAAACTCATGACCTTGTCAGGTTGTAAAAACACATTTGTTTACCATTTTTCTTAATCAGAGACTATCTTCTATGGCCATCCTTTTTCAAAACGTACCTCATTTTTTAATCTGTTTTGTTTGATCCATCCAACACACGTATAATGTGTTCAGGCATGTATAATACATTTAGTGTACTAGTTCTCTCGTTTAACGATTATTATCCGTTCCAGTTATGCAGCGGTTATACAAAAACAAAACTCGTTTTCCGGCAGGCTTACAAATGTTGTGAAAATTCAATTATCTGTTTTCTGATCCGAGTTGATGCTAGCATAAACTTTCTTTACAATACTCATTAGTTAAATAATGTATTCCTTAAGATGTGAATGACATTCCAGTGGATCTCTAGCAGAATTTGGGGCAAGTGTGCCATAGGAGCAAGAGTGCCACCAAGCATTTTTTCCCTTAAAAACTTTAGTTAAATGATCAATTGTGTATACAGTTGGTTGCTTTCCAATGACTAGGTATACTGAGCCGAATTTCATATAGATCAATCGATATTTCACATTGTTTTGAACTGATTTATGTTGAGTTTCAAAATTGAGCAGAATATTATAATTTGTTAATCCAACCAAATAAGCTCTCAAAAATCATGCGAACAATCAAACGAGAAAATGTTTGCATCACCGTAAAGCTGAGAAAACGAATTTTTTGTGGGGCTAGTTTAAAAAAACTTTCTTTTTGTCACTAAAAAATTCAATTTCAAAAAAGTTACAACTTATGGGGTAAAAGAGACATCTCTATTTGGGGCAAGTGTGCCACCATCTTTCATAGGCGGGAGCTGTAAACATTTTTGTAGCGTGCAACGGTATGGTGCGCTATTACGAGCGAATTCCACCCCGGAAAAAATAGACCAGCAACAAACCATATTGTGATACAGTTTTTGATGAAAAAGGGTTCATTGATGACTCAAGACATGTATGAATTCATACACTAGTGCCACAAACGTAACTTTTTTAAATTATCTAAGAAATACGTTTATTTTAACCAGGTGGCCGTCTTGCCCCATATGAGAGGCACTCTTGTCCCATAGGCCAAAACACAACGTCTTTTTGGACTCTTTTTAAAACGGTTCAAAAACAATTTTGTTTGCACGTTTTTCAAGCGAAACTCATTTATAAGTGAGGAAATAGATGTAAAATGGTTATGAGATTTAAATCGGCTTTTGAAAAACACGTTTTAGTGAGTTATAACATGAAATTCTTAAGGTGGCACATTTGCCCCAAATTCCGCTACCATCGTGCATGAAATTTCAAGGATAGTTTAATGGAAGGATGACCGGAAAGATACATTGACTAGAGTATGAGCAAATTAGTTCAAAATCAAATCAAAAGCACGTGCAATGTGTTTTAGTGATAATCAGTTGCGTACAGCAAAAGTAGCATGGCCATACAAATCAAATTATAAGCTAAATATCAGTTTCATAACGTTCCGTTTGCAATTCCTAAAAGAATATCTTGAAAAAATAGTTCCACTTCTACGCACGTTTCAGAGGCCCTCACACTCCGAGGACGACTGCCATGAGCTACCAGCGAGTGAGCCATTTGCATCGTATTAGCTGTTAACTATGGCACCATTTCCAAAAAGCCTACACTTTGCAAAGAAACGATTAACCACAGGACTGGCAACTGGTAATGAGAGTAGCTTTTAAGCGCCTCCTTCTATTCATATTGCATGGCCACCATAAATCATACACAAATCCATACGCTTGCCACTTTAACTATCATCATCTTCCATATCGCGATGTTCATTCGCTTCCTGCTGCTCCTACCAGTCGTCACACGCATAAAACTTAATTAATTTAATTATTCATACTTTACTCATCATCAGCACCCATCACACGTTAGGTGCTAAAATCCTTCCCACTTCCCCAGAGCCGCAACATCAACACTGCCCACCCTTCCCCGGCGTTTGACGATTGTACACCGGGATAAAGATTCTAGCGACCGCGCGAAAATGTACGCTCGCATGGCGTGATGCCGACGATTCAAGCGTATTTATGGACATGCCCTACCAAACGGTTATATGTTTGTGTACGGCAAAATGACAAACCGAGCAAAAGCCACCCACTCGTGACACTTGCCAAGCGACACGACAGCACCACAAAATAATCCACAGCCTCACACACTCTGCGGCCACCGCCAGAAGCTATGCTAGTTCCAGGCGCAGCGGAAACACAGCGGGAAGGTACAAGCAGGAACAGGATCTACAGCCAGCCACTCAAAGCGATCTCCCAGGCAACAATTCCGTTGGACCTCTCGGTCCACGCACCTATCTCGCCATTTTGACTGCCATTCCCGGCTACGGTCCCTCTCGCCAAAAAGGATACAAAGCTTGTGCATAGTGCTTTTCCAGCCGCCCAGGCTCTGCAACCTGCTACCTAAATGTATATTTGAAAAAAAAAAGCCACTCGCCACGAAAGGACAGCTGAAACATAAGAGACTACCGGAAACGGAACGGGTAAAGCATGACACATGAATTACCCTTATAGTTAATTTGCATTTTATTTAGTAATTAGGATGAAAGCAAACCTTGTCTTTTGTGACGGGACTCGGCGGCAAAAGGAAATTCCTGTCGCGTGTTTTGTTTTATCTAGCATTGGCCGACCGGATCGCTCTCTGACTTTCTCTCACCTTTAATTATTTACTGGACAATTTATATAATAAACAAATAAATAAACAAAAAAATAAAAATTATCTTTTACTTACAAAAACTTCTTTAACAACACTTTTGGTTGTATGATCGTTTGCTTTAAATTTATAGTTTATTTCAAAGTTTCTTTATCATAGTGACTGATTATATGCATTGATATAGAAAGTCTGTGTTCGAGTTACAAATTATAGGGATAAAGTCACGACAAGTTATGACTATTACAATGTTTTATTGCAGTGACGCATCGAATGGTTTTAACACGACTTTAGATACAAAAAATACATTTGAAATAATATAACAATACTCATCGTATAATAAAATAGGTGCCGGTCTCGTGGTACAGTCGTCAATTCGTACGAGTTAACAGCATTCCCGCCATGGGTGCAAGTCCCGAATGGACTATTTCTCCATACGTAGGGCTGACTATCCTACTATGGTTAATCAATAAGTCTACTGAAAGCCAAGATCACTAGTGGTATAGGCAGGCCTTGACCGACAACGGTAGTTGTGCCAAGGATGTAGAAGCTGTAATACACTAGATGATTTAAACTATTTCATCATCCTGTATGTTAATATAATCGTATAATATTGCTAAACTGAGTTTCCACATGCACTAGAATGTAACAACGATCATAATCGTAACTTTGTAGCTAGTTTGTTCAATTAATTAAATCATAAGTTACAGCCCCGTCCATCATAAAATCATTCACTATTTCCCAACCTTTTCGCATCTCTGCAAAGTTGATCCTTTTAACTCATTTTCAACACGCCATTCGCATGACCGGTACACCTTGCAAAGCAATCCAAACCCTTAACCACGCAAATTAAGAGCACTACTGAGTGCAACTCCTGCTAATTGAATGAAACTATCATTAGTGACATCCCGGCGAAGTCAACGCAACACAAAAAACACATGTCCCAAAAACCATGAACTTACGGGGTTGCTCACAGGAAGCTAAATGCTCATGCCTTAGCGAGAAAGTAAAACCAGCACACGAACAAAAAACCTCACGCACACTCCTAAATCAAAGAACCGTTGCCCATGAGGTAATAAAACTAATTACCCAATTTTTTAACTCATTTCATGTTTCCGCTCCACTACGGGTGGATGAAATACGCTTAATGGTAAAAATAGCGAAAAGCCAACACATCCAACATGAGATTAATGGGACTGAGTGGGATTGAGTGGAGGAAAGAAAAGATTCGAATGATTTTTTTTTCTAAAGCATAAAAAGTAGAAATTGACATAAAAAAATACAACGAAAGCAACGCGCAGTACGCGGCTTGAGAATGATCTCGTCGCATCACTTCCGGTGAAGTTCATTTGAAAGTTTTAATAGCTTACAAGTCCGAGAATTTACGCAATTTCTAAAAGCGTGACGGTAACAACTAATAAAAAAGCACAACCAGCAATGAACACACGACAAGCTATAGGCAGAAGAAACACAATACCGTTCGTTCAACTGTGAATCAACGTTTCTGCGGACATGAGTAAAAAAAAAGTAAAAATATAACATTATGACAACTTGTTTCGCCCCATTTTGAGACAGGTTTTTGCTCATTTTAAAAATTACACAAGATGATGTTATGTCTTAAAGACAGGAAAAAAATGTACAGCAAAGTCACGCAACTTCGTGCCACTAGTGTAAAACCCTTAGTTGAATTTATTTATTAGCTAATGTACTGCATAAACACTAAAGTCATCGGATTTGCGTGTCCAAATAGGTACCGCGTGCAAATATAAGCCTTTATCTTTTCTTGCAACGTCCGTGTCGCATGCCAGAGAGCGTTAATAAACAAATGGAAATATTTTTAATGAAAAACCCAAAGCTCATTTGTAGTGCGGATAGCCATTTGGCGTGAACCATGCTAGTGAAGATACTAGCTTGACTTGACATACTGATGTTCAGTGCAGTGCTTTGCATTTGTCTCCCTACTGTTTCCCCACTCCCCATCGTACCTCATTCCCAATGCCAAAAAGATAAAGCTACAGGTTTCTTTTTTTCCGTTTTCGGTCTACTTCTATAGAGCAGGTGGCCGTCCTGTTACAACTCACTGAAGACGCGACGTGTACTGTCAGCTCCATAAGTTGCGGGGACGATAGGATATCCTGTTGACACCTCGTTTACATACACACTTTTTACATCATCATTATCCTCTAATACCCACGCGGTGTACCCGCCATCATTCTTGGTGGTATGCGACGGTGATGGGTTTTTGTTATTTCTACGCAAACTCTCAATCCAATCTTGTACAATGCTAATGCTACATTTACCACACATTTCCCTTCGTGTCGAGCAACGCAGCAGCTATTTTTATAGGCGAGATGAAAGGAAAATAGTGCAAAATACGTAAAACATCACCAAATGACCCGATCTCACTAAGATATTCGCAATGAGCTTCACTAGGATTAAGGATACCGTTTCATCTGTCCTATGGTTATTCCCATTCCTTATTTGAATAGCGCTTACCAATAAGGATGACAGTATATCAAGCAGAACAATACATCGCGTAAATTAGTTTCACTACTTTTCCTTCTGGAATTCCAATTGTCCCAAATGAGAACTAATTTTATGGCGTAATCGGTTTGATAAATATGGAAGTCTATTTTGCATTGTGATAATGTTTTGGCCATTATGAACCCAACTATCACACCAAGGCAATAACGCATAGGCAAAACTGATTTATTAACAAGTAAACTTCTTCTTCTTATTCCTTTTCTAGCATAGCGACCTACGCAATCCTGCCGGCCTATACTGCTAGTACCCGAGATACACGGTACCTCCTATACGCGGATTCGGAGATACGCGGTTTTCTAAATTTGACAGTTATTTGAGCAAATTGTACTGATTTGACACATCAATTATAAAATAATTTCCGTTTTGATCGAAGGTTTAAAACCACTTCAAAAGGATTAAAACTGTTAAATTTAGTCAGAATCATATCAAAGAGTTAATTAAGTGGCTAAATTCACCGCCTACTTGCAAAATCACACGAAAATTATTGATATTTTGGCTGGAAATTAGAGGTTCCAACACGTTAAGTTAGCGGTCGGCAAACTATGCGTCCGAAAGAGCCAAATTATAGTAACATCTTCATAGAGTTCCACGTGAAGAGCCAAAATCTTAAACCCAGAGCAAAATTATGTGAATGTTTTATAGAATATATGAACTGTTAAGAGCCGCCATCTCGATATCAAAGAGCTGCATGCGGCTCGCGAGCCATACTTTGCCGATCGCTGCGTTAAGCGATTGTCAACATTGTACATACAAAATGTTGGAATGATGAAAAGTATGTGAAATGTTGTTACTAGAATTTTAGTTGTAAATTCGGTAGTTGGCTTTCTGTTCAATTTCCATTCAATCTATTTCTAACCCCTAGCATTTGTTGCATGGAGCGTATACATTAAATATTTACGGTGCAAAAGAAGATTATAGGTAAGCGGATTAGATTTAAGCATGTATACTGCGTTTCATAAATATAGGCTTACGTAGTTTTTGTTGATTTAAGGCAATTAAAATTTTTTGAATAATTTTGAAAAAAATCACTCGTTTTTCAATGCGTTTCAACTAATTTTTGCCTGCAAATTTTTCAAAAAAATTGAAATCTTCTTGATAATTAAAAAAAATCAAAAGGGGGAATTTCAAAATAATAGCCTCACTTCGGTATTTCATTGTAAACTTTCATTTTATCCTAGTTCTCGATTGATTCTCAGATACCCTTTTGTTGAGTTCGAAGCTGCTCTAATGATTCTTTGTTTACATCTCACGGATAGTTTTTCTGAACACCCCATAGACTTCATTTGGCCTTAAGCACTTGGATCATTGAGCTAATTGTTAATAACTTTCGTTGATCTTTGAATAAGTACACTAATTTCGCCATTTAATTTGCCAAATGCTTGGTAAGCATCAATTTGGCCTATTTCGTACTCAGAGTGCTGTTTTCTCCGACCCATACCTAAACTGGATGGCAAATTTATTGTAGGACAGTGGCAAATTTATACGACTGCCAGATTAAATTTGTATGCTCTTAGTTTAATGCAAGATAGCTCTACTATAAAAGGTGAGGCTATGATTTTGAAACACCCCCTTCTCAAGTTTTTTTTAATTATCAAGAATATTTTCAACATTTTTTGACATTTTTCAGGAAAAAGGTTGTTCAAACGCATTGGTATGATTTTTTTTTTTCAAAATTATTCGGTAATTTTTAATTGCCTTCAATAAACAAAAACTAGGTGAGGCTATTATTATGAAACGTAATGTATTGAAAGTTGTAGTGAGCACACTGAAACACACCCGGAAGAACCAACAAACGCAATCAGGAAATATAATAAACTACAACTAAAACTTAAACTAAGCTGTGATAAAGATGCATGCATGCAGGCTGAGATATTGCTTATTAAAACTTGACAAAAATTAAGACAAAAGTGCAGTGCAGAAAAGTGTGATACCTCATGTTGTTCAATGGTGTACACCAGGGGTCTCCAAACTTTTCAGATCGCGGGCATTGCCTCACGAATAACGTTATTGAGGACCATTTGACGTTACCTTTCAAATAATCAAATCTTGTTTTATTTTAAAATACTTACGGAATATATCAAATTTCCACAGCTTTTTTTTATTTGAATCTTGATTATCGGCTTTCACAAGTAAAAAAATGATTTTTAATTAATTAGTTTAAAAAAAGTTAAGGCAAAAGTGCAGTGCAAATGAATGAATTTTCGTGATAATTAAGCAAAAAACTGCCCAAAGAATGAGGATGAAAGCAATAAAAATTCTTGTTTTCTAGTGGTATATGCATCCTGACACCAAAGTGTGAAAGACGGATACTCTGTCATAGGGAAAGATGGACACCGAATTTGTTTATTTATTTTACTTTATAAATTGGTGATTAATTATTTTCATCGGACCTGCCCTGAAATAAGCGTATTCCGAAGCTATAAATCATTCAACAACTAGAGAAAGTATTGAAATAAGCGAGAAATGAAACACCGTTCAAAAAAGCAGTCATGCGTTTTGCTGCAAGCTCCATGCTGATTAGGCACTTCACAGAACCCAATATCTTGTCTCGTCTTGGACAACGTTAAAGAAGAAGCATTGATATGAAATTGTTAAGGAATAGATGAGAGATTCTATGGGATTGCATGTAGTGCTCATAGCAACCTCGCTAGCTTGAACGGAGTGTAGTAGGATTTAGTTAATTTAAAGAATACATCAGTCGGTATTTTCACTCGCTAAATCCTGTAGCTTCCAACAGGTTATGGGCCTAGGTGCTTAGCGTCCGATCAGAAAATCTTTTTAATCAGAACAAATTGAGATTTTTTCAAGATGGAGCGATTAGGAATCGCCAAGTTAAATGGAAGCAATTGCGGAACGTGGAAAACCAAGGTCGAGTTTCTGTTGGTGCGAGAAGACTGCTGGCAATACGTGGTTGGAACAAATCCAGTTGCTGTCCCCAAATCGAATGCTGCTGTTCTCGGATCAAGTGCTGCAACAGACACCACAGCTTGAAATATCGGAGATCAGAAAGCTCGTGCGACGATTAGGCTTCTTCTGGAGGACAGTCAGTTGAACCTAATCAAGGACTCGAAAATGGCAAAGCAGACTTGGGAGGCCCTTTGAAAACAGTATGGGAAGGTAACGTTGACTTCCGTTTTGTCATTGGTTAAGCAAATCGGCGACAAACGATATACAGATGGCGAGGACATCGAACGGCACGTTTTCGAAATGGAGGAACAGTGACAGTGACACAAAAGGTTTTCCTAGCAGACGGCAAGAAGATTACCACAGAGGGAATTGGTTCGTGCAGAATGGCGTGGATGACTCGAGAGGATGAACACAGCACTGTTCGTCTCACAGATGTGCTCTATGTTCCGCAATTCGAATCCTACTTTATATCAGTGAGGAAACTGACAGCTAAGGGAGCCAAGTTCATCTTTGATGAGTGCCACATCGAAAAGGACAACAAGGTGATCGCAGATACAATTATGTATAGGATGGGATGGGATGTATAGGTTGCGCACAACACACGCTGCTCTTAAGGTGAGTATACCATACATCTAATTGTTTACACACTCGGCATTGCATTATTGGGCATCGAGAGCCGGGTGTGATTCGGGACTTGGAGAACAAAGATCTTGCAACAGGGATCTGTATCGAAGATTGCGAAAATGTTGTAACGTGTGAGTGTTGCCTAGAGGGTAAAATGGCTACCGTTTCCAAGGAAATCGAACGATGATAGCAGATTACTCCCACTACATAATAGTATATTTTCTAAAGAAAAAATCGGAGGTTACAGAGCGAATAGCAGAATAAGTTCGATTTGTAAAGAATAAGATCGGAAGGTCGGAATCCTATCGGATTTATTAGTGAGTCGAAAACACTCAAACATCCTCTCGAGTTTTATGTAGAAATGCTACCTTCATTTTTTATACCTAAATATCTTGACGATAATTTCATCCTTCTCGAGCCGTTGCAGGGGAAAGTGGAGGGACCATCATCATCAAGAGCACCCAAGGTGATTCAATCAGATCAGAATTTAAGAATTAAGCTGTGGACCAGCGATGTCAAACTCATTTGAGCCTGCGGGCCAAAATGCCACTGAAAATAGTAGCACGGGCCGCGGCCTAGTTTTTACATGATATATTATATGATATGATATGAATAGACGATATGATACAAAACCAGATCATTAGCCGCTCTTTTCATTTTGAGATGATACTTACGTTACAAAAGTTTAATCTTTGATGTAAAAAAAAAACTGAAGCAGTTTGTTTTCAATTGATCATAGGCCTCTGATATTTCCGACATTTGCATTATAGTTTTATGGCAACTAACAAGATTCAGTATGCAAAAATATGTGCAAAACCTGACTATAACTAACGCGTTAGTTCCAATATAGAGCAGTAAATTTTCTAAAGAAATGTTGATATTGGTGTCATTTTGATCAATATTTTTGAGCTGAAATTAAAGTAGTGAATTCTTACTTTTGATGCTGTCCTAAGTCCATAAATTACAACAGGTAGTTCAGTCCAGTTCAGATCTTTACAGAGGAATGGAAGGTGTCATACAAGTCCTTAGTACCTGTTATTCCCTTCCTGTCAATCTCCATATAAATCTTCATTCAGTATGGCGACCAAGGTTATTATACTCTATACAGGTTACGACAGAGCGTTTGAGAGGGTCACCATTATGGATAGCTTGTTTACAATTTGTTTGTCAAAATAGATGCCGGCCAGCTGTTGCTTGGCACGAGCAACATAAATAAGTTTACAGAAGACGAAATTACTGCTACAATTTTTCTTCATGCTAACTCGTTATATCATTTATAGAATATGACTTCTATGTTGGATTGGTTAATGCTGAGCCACTTTTGCTTGCATGCCCTGGATATCATCGGATTGTCTCATCAGTTTCAATTGTTCTACAGGTTTGGTATTGCAGTCCCAGCTTCAGTGGACGAGAGTTCATGCCGTCCAGCAGCAGCAGTTGCCAAACTGGGTTATTGTGCTGTCCCAGATGCTGCCCCTCATATGAGAAGTGGCCAGATCCCATGTCGCTTCGCGCATAACAGCTCGTCCTTTATTCGGAGTGGAACAGACACGGAATAATTCAGTGAAAGAGTATCGATGTGATGACACCCTTTTGACGATGTTGGTCAGGGAACCTGTGATGATGTGGTGCAAAAAATGCTACCGGTATCACTTTCGTTCCGCTATTGCACTTGACCCTAGCTAGGACCGCGACTGCGCTGACGAACTTGCGGCAGCGGTGATGATGCGTATCCCTCCTTCGAAATTGCGGTTCTGAGATGATGATAAAGTAGAAGCTTGTGTGGCATGACCTCGTCCTTGCTAAAACACTGCTAAGCTACACCCAAGGTGACATGTATTATCGACCCCCACAGGAATAAGGCTGCAGCCAGAACGGAATGAACATTTGTTTTCTTTGAACTGGAACGGCAACAGTGGCAGCATAGTCGATCGTCTCGAACATGACGACTGCAACGAACCGACATGGAACCGCGGACAATAACTTAAGTAACAACTTAAATAACAATACAGGGTTTCCCACGATTTATTGGTTGGTTCCCATCATTTTTTGGTGGGTTCTCATATTTTTTTGGTGCGTTCCCACGATTTTTTGGCCGTTTACCAGAATTTTGTGGTCCAATTGTATTGATATCCAATCGGAAAATACCAATAAATTATGGGAACGAACCAAAAATCTATGGGATACGGTCAAAAAATCGTGGGAACGCACCAAAAAATCATGGGAACTGACCAATAAATCGTGGGAAACCCTGTAACTATGCATAAGCACAAATATACTTAGAGTTTATTTCCTAATTATAATTGTTACAACAGGACCGTTCAACATTTACTCCCCGGCTCAACCACTACTCTTCCTTCACAAGTGCTCTACTCGGTGACCCTCATATTCATCTCTTTCTCCTACTCTTTATCATATAATTTGTATGAAAAGTGAAATAATGTGGATAGGGTTTATCTGCCTCTATCAAAAATGAAAAATATTATCATACGAAATACCTCGGATCGTAATGCGAGATTTTCCTCGTGAAGAAGGGTATTTGTAGAGCATTTGAATCTGGTCGTTATACGAAAAACTCGTTGTAACAGGTTATACTGTAGTGGGCTGAGATGAAATATGACGTGGTCACTTGCATCCAGTCTGCGTGTCAGACCTGTTGGACCCTGGAGTCGCTGTTGCTGGTTATTTATGTTCTGTTATGTTCCTCAATCATCACGAATAGCAGTTGCTTTTAAGAATGAACGGTAATTTGCTTCGAAGTCGGATCCGGCTCCGACCGGCTCCAGACAATTTAGAAGCCGGCTCCGCACCCACGGTTCCAAAGCCGGCTCCGCACCAACGGCTCCGGAGCCGGCTCTGCACCAACGGCTCCAGAGCCGGCTCTGCACCAACGGCTCTAGAGCCGGCTCTGCACCAACGGCTCCGGAGCCGGTTTTAACACAAGGGACCATACAAACTTTTTGAATAAAGTTCCAATCGAGGAAAACCGTAAAAAGCGGAGTAGGTCATGTTTAAAATCATTCACAAAAAAAATCGATGAGTTTTGAATATAGTTAAGAAAGGCGAGACCAACGAATGCTACACAACGTCATACATGTCAATACTGCAATCACATCGTGTGTTAGCTTCGACGAGAAGATATATTAGTTTTTTTATTACGCTATCATACAATGCTGTCTCTATTGAACCGTTAGTCCGGAGCCGTTGGTTCGGAGCCGTTGATTCGTCGACGGCTCTGGAACAGTGGACCCGAAGCCGGCTCCGCAGCCGTTGGAACGGAGCCGTGAGTGCAGAGCTGTTAGTCCGGAACCGGCTGCGGAGCCATTGCACAATGGGCATTTGCCGGGATGAAATTCAAAAAATCAACTTTTTAATAGAGCAATTCCAAACAATAGGTTTTAATACTAAGGGTTAAACTAAAAAAAATACCACATATGAGCTCTTTATCTTTTCTGGTTCTCTAG
Organism: Anopheles merus; assembly: GCF_017562075.2. Taxonomy (NCBI): domain Eukaryota; kingdom Metazoa; phylum Arthropoda; class Insecta; order Diptera; family Culicidae; genus Anopheles; species Anopheles merus. The sequence continues at coordinate 56,109,748 of NC_054082.1, forward strand.
AAAAGACCTCTCAAAGTCGAGATTTGTTAAAAAAACGCAGAAAAATCTTCACTTTTTTGGAAAATTTTGAACCTTTGTAACTTTTTCAAATATGAACCGATTTTGATAAATTTAGACATTTTATAAAGGATATTTAGTACTCTATATAAACACACGGAAAATGTTTGAGTGAAGTTAATTTTATGCAAAAATATACGATAATAACTGAAGATACCTCCTGAAAATTTTCATTATTTTAATTTTTGACTTGATGCCATTATGAAAGTGGCGTAGAGTGGCGTTGTCTCATATTTGTCACATAATAGTGTAATATATATACTATCAATCTGTGAAGAAATATTCTGCGAAAGTTTGCGAACGCGAATTTTATTCAAGTTTTTTCACATCAACTTTTTCTAAAAACAGACACATGCGTAACTAGGCGGCTCCATAGGTGCCTAGTATAACGTATGTCGTGTTTTCTACAAAAAATATATTTTACGTGCTTCTGATCAACTTTTATTTCAATTACGATGCTGTGTATCTTAGTTTCAGCTCATGTACTTATCTTATATATAAATTTCTATTCTAACCTAACTTTATTATTAAATATAATGAAGCAAATCAGAACCAAATACCTTTTGGTCCTACTCCAGATTACAGACGGCTGTAAGGAAAATAATTCCAAAATTATATGCATAGCAGGAAAATGTTATGAATGCACTAGCATCTATTGGCATTTTGGGAGAAGAAACTCCCAAAAGTCATGATAAACTAAATATAAGGATAGAGGGGAGTATGCTACAAGAAATAGTTTGCAAGAAAAAAATGCATCCAGAAGGACATTTTGTATAATGAGCTGTATTCCTCTGATTCGTTAATCAGTTCAATAACAGTAGCTACACGCATTAAAACAAAGACAGGGTTTAACTTTACAAATGAAGTAAATACTTAGTTTGTAGCTATTGTTGAATTTTGATTTTTTCAGATAGTTGTAAAACCAAGAACATCAGATTTTTATTTTTATCATCCCTTCTGAAGGCAGTTCAGGACTTGGAAAAGTATTGGATGATATTCAATATTGTGATATCAATGCCCAGGAAAATGTGTAATTCCTATTTTTTTAACAACCGATTTAAAATTTTGACCTTCAAAGACAAACAATATGTGCTGCTTTTCATGACGAATTAGGGAACTACTTTATTTCAATGTACCTGCTCTAAATAATTATTTAAATGCCTTTATTAATGTCTTTAGAAATGTGAATTAGACGTTAGGAGCTTGTAATACCTTCCACCTAAGTTGTGTATGTAAATTTTCAATATTTGTACTACGTGTGAGTAAAAGTGATGAGAATTAGCTACAATTGTCCTATACAAAGCGGAAAAAATTATCTTATTCAAAATTATTATGTTTTGTTCATATATTATGGAACATTACAGTATATTTTAAAATGGTTTATACTATTAGCAACAAATAATACAAGAAAAAAAACACACAAAATGAATAAAACTAAGCAAAGATCCCTTAAAACACTATTTTAAGTAGCGCCACCTAGTGGTATGGATACGAACTACGTATAAAATGTTATTTACTATCATAATACTTTACTACAAACGATAAAAACTAACAATTTCTGCAAAAATAATTTTATCCCGCAAATTGTTCTAAACTGCCCATTGTGCATTGGTGCGGAGCCGTTGGAGCGGAGCCGGCTCCGGAGCCGTCGGAGCAGAGCTGGCTCTGGACCCGTTAGTCCGGAGCCGTTAGTGCGCTCCGAAACGCCCATCACTAGATCACAGGACTGTTCTTGGACGGAAAGGAAACTCGACGAGGAATTAAAAAATAAAATTATTTCTTTTTCATTTTACTAAAATATGAATCAAATTACCACGTGCTGTTAGAGACTGGTTTGATGTTAATCTATGGTTAGAAACGTGTCGTTCGATATGATTTTTTTAATGTCCAACCGCTGCATACATTTTCCGTCCAGCATATGCTCACTATCTGGCTACTTCATTCGCTTCTTTATCGGCTCTCCCTTATTGCTTATACACACATGATTTTGCAGCAAACTTAAGTTAATGCCCTGCGATTTTTCAACTCGTACATGTTGGGTCTTATTACGATAACACACGAATGTTTATAGCGGAATCCCTTCTCCACTTTCGACACAAGTCCAGTAGAAAGTACATAATTAAAATTAGATTTACAATAATTCAACTTAAAACATCGTACTATTGAATGATTGCAATCCAGTTGCAATCAGTCGAATTGTAAACAAATCAGTCCAATTGTAAACAAACCATTCCAATTTGTCTGTCAAAATTTTTTCATTCATTTTTTTATAGGAAATCGGCCAAAACAGGCTTTTATCATAACCTGTATAGAGTCTAATAACCTTGATGGCAACCAAAATCAGAATCATAGGCCCACCTGTAGTTTATCTAATCACATTTACCTTGGTAGGATGCCTGATGGAAGCCTGATGGAGATCGTTTGTAACATTCTATCAAAAGTAACACGTGTTTGTGTTGACATCTGATTTCATCTAATTTCTAAACGTTTCGGAGAAATATGTTATATCTTTAGTACACCTAAACATGGGTTCGACCTTTTCCAAAACAATATACCAAAAAAAGTGTGAGAGCTTGTGTTTTTAATTCCTGTTGGCAGAGTGATTTTGTTAATTTGTACAAGTCTTTTTCTTATAGAAATGGTTTAATTGGTCGTCAAGTGCCTTGATTGATGGCTTAACAATAAAAAAGTAATGTTCCTAAACTACATACATATGAGTAAGACATTCACGATTTTGTATGAGGTTGAAACTACGCAATGTTGTGTATATTAAGTATTGTTCATGAAATATGTGTTGCTAGCAAATTTAATTATTGGAAAGGGTATAACATAATTTTCATTGGTTTTTAACCATTTTTCTAAAAAATTTCGGAATTGAAAGCACAGTTTCATCAAAATAACCATGTTTGATTTTCCTTCAATGAATATAACAGTTTTTGAAATTCTTATCTTTTTTATGCATACATGCATACAAAAAAAGTAGGAACAAACCGACAAAGTTTTATAATGATGCATGATCTGACGATTCATAGAAAAACCCGCGAAGTTGAAAATCTCTTCATATTTCAGGAGTCCAGAAATAACTGACAAATATAAATTTAGACTCAAGCGGTCGCGGGCCAAACCAAAAGACCTCGCGGACCATCAGACTGGCATATCTGCTCTATAGCATGATACACAGAATTAGAGCATAACTATAGTTGTGAAATTATGAAGTAACGGACGCGAAACAATTTACTGAACCAATATGATACAGCTCAAACCTAACATGTATGATCCAAAAACAAACCACTAAAACATCGCCTACTAACACTCGCTCAAACTCTTGTACAGCTTTGGTACTTGGCGGAAGAGCAAGGGGGAAAGGGGGTTGGGGGTTTGAGGGGACTAATTGCTGAAAATAATGTTAGTTTAATTAACTCGCCTGATCCTGAGGTGAACAATCGGTCACATTATGGCCCACACGTCATCCCCGTTGCTTGTGCCCTGGCATCGCATATCGCATACCATTGGGCTGATCAGCATCCACAGGTAGAGGTTAATTGTGAGCGACATGATGAGTAAAAACTAGTTTTCCGGCAGTTGTCCGACTCTGATTTGCCCCCCTTCCACTGTTTGCACACCGAAACAACACATTGTGGGGGTAGCAGTTTCCTGCCAATTCCACCTTCTAGGAGTATATCCCGATTCCACTAACTGCTCTGAGCTGTGGAACTGGGGTGACCCGGGGGATGGTCGGGTTGTGTTCGTACATGCTGTTAATTAGGGTTTTTGTTGCGGATTTTTGCGGTCTCCGTTTTGTGCTAGCGAGCTTAAGCTGGGATGTTTTTGGGGGCGTTACTAAACGGTAGGTTATCACGTTCATAATTTGAAACAATCGCAAAACGAGCAAATTAATTAAAATGCCTAACTTTAAGCGCCCTCGATCGAAAATGCTTTTTTAGAAGCTCGTCTGTTCTTACCACAGTTTTTTTGTAACGACGATAACCAATAGGGCTTAGTAGAGTAGTGGCTCATCTCCCATCCATAGCCCGGCTAACACTTGTTACCACCACTATCATTTGACACAGTACACACCAATGTAATCGTTTTTTTTTTTTTTTTTAATGCATGATACGGACAAATGTTCAACATCCTAAATCTGTGTTTTAAAGTTGTATTGAACATACAATTGAAAAAGTCTGAATTTGGACATTGTGTCTGAATATTATTTTATGTTGGTGTCTCCTCCTACCAGAATGGATTATAATGTAACGGTTTTTACTCAAATGGTAACTCATTTTATTCTTAGTTCGTAAAACTCGTAAAACAATCTGAAAAAAAGCTGTTAGAGTGTAATTACGCGAGTAAAGACGTTCAGTTTCCCTAAGTCGCTAGCTCTCAAATAGCCAGCTCGAACCCCATAGCTGATTTGGAGCTGTTTAACGAAAAATCATTCCGATTTGGTACTTTGTAGGTGATTAAGAGATGAAACAGTACTTGGTGGAATCATACAGCTTTTTAACAAGCACACGGTACTCTTTAGAACTTTGCGGCTGATTAGTACTATCTGTAGGGTTGACGATAGAACTTCAAGGCTTTTTAAGAATGTGTACCGAACTTTGTGTAACTTTTTAATGCATGACATCGGTACAAGGTGGCTCTTGTCAAAGTGTCAAAGACAGACACCGTCTCGTGGTTTGTGCTCCAGTTAGATTAGTTATTTGAAGTAGCAATATTAAGTGAAGTAATTTTGATTTAACTGTAAATTATTTAAAATTTAGCGAACGTTATGAACATTTAAAGTTTACAAATAAAAATGCATATAAAGAAAAAAAAAAAGTTGTTTATTTCAATGATGACGCCTCGCTTGGAAATAAAACACAAAGAAACAAAATCCTCGGTACCCTAGCATAAGGAAGCTGCTTAAGCGCTATTTAGAAGGACTACCTGGAACTTGGACGCTGTTTGTCTACTGCAAAAGGCGAATTCAAAGAGCGATCTTTAGCTTGCCAAAATTGGTTGCTTAAGCAATTTCAGCTATTTGGGCCAGTTCCCTGGAATGGGGGTGTCATAAAAATTAATTCTAAAAAACAGATTTATTAAATTCCAAATATGCATAAAGAATATTCAAAGGAAGATGGCTGTACTTTTCATACAAATTCCCAAATTCCAAGACAATCGGATTCCTAGAATCGTAAAAATAAGCAATCAAAATCGATTTGGCTACACGTGTAGCCGACTAGCTAGAATGGGGTTAAGATTATCTGCCAAGCGTTTGAAACATGAGGAGTATCGAGAAAATGGCATATTTTCTCAAAACACATATTCAATCGATTGTTTTTAAAACTGTTTTTTTACCATAAAATAGAGGGCAATCCAGTTTCCACCGGCTGGTCGGTTTCATGGTACAGTCGTCGACTTGTCATGAGTTCAAGCCCCGAATGAGCCATGCCCCCATACGTAGGACTGACTATCCTGCTATTGGTTACCAATAAGTCACTTAAAGCCAAGCTCTAATGGTTCAGGCAGGCCTTGACCGACAACGGTTGTTGTCCCAAAGATGAAGACAGACGAATCCAGTTTCCCGAAGCAAGATTGCACGTACGCAGTGACTTGTTTCGAGAGTCTAGGGTTTAGAAAGTGTTAGAAAAAGGGGGACATGCGCGGATCCGATAACGACATTTGACCACATAGTCAAAAATGTAATTAATCTACATTAGCATGTTACTAGTTTGGTTCTACAACCGGTTTACCAATATGTTTTGGTAAAACCTAGCTAGTTTTCATTAACTTCATGTTTTTCAAATGAGAATATTTGAAATGTTCCATGAATTATATCGTTTTTTGTTTTGACAATATGCTCTGATAACCGTTATTTCAAATGTCCTCCTCAGTACGCAATGTCATCAACGGACAGCCGGTTAAAGGGTACCGGGATAAACGGCGGTCCACTATAGGTTATTTTTCAAACAAATAACTGCAAATTAGATCGAAAACAGATTTTTACATTACTTGATCTTCGTATAACCAGTGAATTACTGGCGCCGATTAGCACGTAGTATGCTTATTACAGTAATGCCAATAAAGGAAATAGAACATAAAATATTGAACACCAAAAAAAACGTTTGTTTCAGCTTTTTAATGATGAGTAATACGTTTTTTTTTATTTATTTTAATTTAACAACATGCCCGTCATGGGTTCAAGCCCCAAATGGACCGTGCCGCCATACGTAGGACTGACTATCCTGCTATGGGGGGAAATCAATTAAGTCACTGAAAGCCAAGCCCACAAGTGGTACAGACAGGTCTTGACCAACGACGGTTGTTAAGCCAAAAGAAGTAGAAGAAGAATTCATTTTTCATCTATTTTGGGTACCATTTTGCATAACAAGTGTTTCAAACCTTCAATCCTTACCCCTTGACTTTAAACGCTTTAAAGCAGATCACAACAGTTTCTAATATAGGGGGCCTTCACAATTCTAGTCAGTTTTTTGTATGGAGTTTGACAGTTGGAGGCTGAAATCATGTAAACAATCCATACAAAGCCACATTAAAAACTAGCCTGCGATTTTCAGTCTAGAAAATTTTAGCCTAAAAGCTAGAATTAGATTCGAGTACCTGCTCGAAAACACGATGTATTTTACATTTATCCCAAGGTGCATTAAAGAGATCAGGTGGTGGAATCTGGAATCTGGTGTATGTAGTCCAGGTGGTCTCATAGCATTTTTTCATAACCAATTTTGGACATCACTTTTTGGCAGAACGGGTGAAAACTTTTGCTCAAACAAGCTTTCTGGAGGCTTGACGAATACTCAAAACACTCTTACAATCTTCATTAAGAAGCAGAAGTGATAAAAATCAGTCTTGTAAATTAATACACCTTGGGATAAGCCAACCTGTATATTATACTCACTTAGATAGCTGCTCGAAAACTGCTATACAATCCAAACAGCTGACAGACTGAAATTTCAGCCTACGAGCTTCAAACGGAAAAGGCCCCATAGTCATAAAGGAAAACGTGTATGTGTGTGTTTTTTTCTACTATATCGATGGTAGATTCTGATAACGACCCTTGCCCCCCTTGTTGTCGTGTTTTTTTTTTTTTGCACTATCAAAGACAGGACAAATTTGTATTTGTTGTGTCTTTGGCTTGCATCAGGTACTTTATTAAAAACACTGATATAACAGTACACATAATAAATATAAATTCACAAGCACAATACACACTAAAATATTCGGCCGCGCGCCAGCCGTACCGTGCCCTGCCGGGAGCCATGCTCGACCGGCTGCTCGCAACACTTGCTTGTCCGAGCGCACCACACACACTAAGCGGCCCGCGCTTAGTGTGCGTACGATAATGTGCGTGACACACTGTCGTCCCCTGGACATTGTCCAGTGGTAGCACAACTACCACGGCATGTCCAGGGGTCGGCACGGCTGCCCACAACATCTCCCCCTTTTACTTATCCGGAGGGGGTCGAACCGACACGCGCATATTCCATTGCGGGAATATCGGTGTGGTGACACCCTCCGGCCATAGATCCTTGTCCTGGGGCATTTTTGCGCAAATGCTGTTCCTAAGCTGCGACCCCGCTACCCGGCTACCGCAACGCTGCTACGATGTTGCAGGATATCTCCCCGACGGCGACCGTAATGTCCCGCTAGCCTCATGTGGCAGGAGAGCATTACCCAGCAACTCGTTCCGCACGCTGCTACGCTGCTGCTGGCGATCTCTCCGGCGGCGACCGGTTTGTCCCGTAAGCCTCATCCGGCTGAAGAGCATATCCCAGCAGCCCGTTATGGCATCCTGTAGCGGTGGTACAATTGCTGCAGCAAGGACGGCACACATTTCGCCTTTCTCGTCGGGAGCAACACGTCGGTGCTGCAACTGGGGACGGAATGCGACCTCCCCCTCTCTCCGACGAATACAACGGCACCAGCGGGGCGGCATGGGACAACGCCCCCCTCTCCGTTGACACTCCAGCTGCAGCGGGGCGGCATGGAACCTCGCCCCCTCTCCGTCGACACAACGGCAGCAGCGGGGCGGCATGGGACCTCGCCCCCTCTCCGTTGACACTACTGCAGCGGGGCGGCATGGAACCTCGCCCTCCTCTCCGTCAAACACGACGGCTGCAGCGGGGCGGCATGGGACCTCGCCCCCTCTCCGTCCACACTACGGCAGCATCGTGGCGGAATGAAACATCGCCCTCCTCTGCGTCAAACACAACGGCAGCAGCGGGGCGGCATGAGACATCGCCCCCCCTCTCCGTTGACACTACTGCAGCGGGGCGGCATGGAACCTCGCCCTCCTCTCCGTCAAACACGACGGCTGCAGCGGGGCGGCATGAAACCTCGCCCCTTTCCGTTGACACTGTTGCTGCAGCGGGGCGGCATGGGACCTCGCCCCCTCTCACTGGTCTACGACGGCTGCAGCGGGGCGGCATGGAACCTCGCCCTCCTCTCCGTCAAACACGACGGCTGCAGCGGGGCATGGCATCTCGCCCCCTCTCCGTCGAACACAGCGGCAGCAACTCAGTGACCTCTCGCGTCACCAATGATGGCCCGGCAGCTAGGCAGAAAGACAATTTGCCTCTTACACTGCCGGCGCTCCTTGGGTTGCAGCCCGACGACACCTAGCGTCGCCGCAGATGGCCCGGCAATCAGGCTTCGACCTTTCCATTGCCGGCGCTCCCTGGGCCTGCAGCCCGGCGAATCAAACATCGCCGAGTGTGTGTGTGTGCGGCTGTCCCTTCTGTCCCCGTCGCGGGACGACAGCCGGGGCCACAGTCTTAACGAGGGCGGCGGCAGCGGTCCTCGTCCAACGGCGTCCCACTGTCGCGGGGACCCGTGCCATCGCGATGGCGCCGGCTCCAACCGACGCGCTCGATCATGATGGCGACCGCGGGTTCTTCTAGGGATCCTCCTTACGCAAGAGGATCCCATCCTCGTCGCCACTGTTGTGTCTTTGGCTTGCATCAGGTACTTTATTAAAAACACTGATATAACAGTACACATAATAAATATAAATTCACAAGCACAATACACACTAAAATATTCGGCCGCGCGCCAGCCGTACCGTGCCCTGCCGGGAGCCCTGCTCGACCGGCTGCTCGCAACACTTGCTTGTCCGAGCGCACCACACACACTAAGCGGCCCGCGTGACACACTGTCGTCCCCTGGACATTGTCCAGTGGTAGCACAACTACCACGGCATGTCTAGGGGTCGGCACGGCTGCCCACAACAGTATTTTTCCCGGAGCATATGAGGACCATTTACGAACACAACAACCCATTGCAACTAATGTGTATTTAAAACTCACAGTTAAAGGTTGTGATTGACCTATTCAAATTTAATAGTTCTATGCCAGTGTTTTCGAAATACCGTTTTCGTCAACGTTTCCGTTTTGGTTAGTTAATTAGTAAAGTCCGAACTCACTGATTGAACTTAAGCAGAACATTCACTAATTGGAAGAAATTATGAACTGTTGGCAAAAAATTGACGAAGTACTGGATATTGAAGTTATTCAATGGATTTAGTTACGATTTTGTGCACGTTATTTGTTTACATTGCACATCAGCTGATTGCTGTGATGCTTTATCCGTCAGATATTTCGCCTGTCAAATAGTTCATTTCGCTGTATATTTCACCTCATGTAGCCTCGCGGTTAGATTCTCAGGCAACTATTGAATATTTGCTTTTTAGTTGACACTTTTTTCTATACAAACAATTTCTTTTCTCGGCAAGTCATGAGATTTTTGTGAATTATTCAAAACCCGGTTGTTGCATACAAACGCATGCTTTTTAATTGCTTTTTACACGTATTTATTTGGGGAAGGTAGGTAAAGACGCACACTACGAGTAAGATGGACACTTCTCATAAATGCATGAAAAATTTAATTTTTGAATACATAATTCAATAAGGTAGCATCCAAACTGAAAATAAAACAACACATTTGAGAACCTTTTTGGGCATAATATATGCAACATTTGTTAAATCCACGTACATAATATATTTTCAATCGTGCGTACCCTTGCGGATCTTATTTTAATACTGCGGATCTTAAGCTCTGTAATTTGTATTGTTTCTATTTTCGAAAGTTTCATTACATGAATGAATTGTCGTGATTATTAAGCAATTATTAAGCATTATTAAACATTATTGACGAATAGATTTCATCAAATACCGCAAATAAGGGTATTTGGAAGATATATATACAGCAACTAGAGAACGTATGGAAATATGCGAGAAACGACACATCAGTCAAAATAGCAGCCATTCGTTATACTATTACAGTCCGAACTCATTGGTTGAACTTCGATTCCCTGCCAACTATTGAATATGTGATCTTTAGTTGGCACGTTTTTCCATACAAAAAATATCTGAAATTTTTCTCGGCATGCCATGAGATTTTTGTGGATTTTTCAAAAACCGGGTTTGCCATACAAACGTATGCTTTTTAATTGTAATGTCAGCCAACTTTTAGAGCGTTCAACTAAAAAGCGTTCAACTCAAGGACCGTAAAGATATCAGGTCAAGTTATAAGCCCGTTTTGACAGCTAGGTGGAAGAAGAATCGACGAAGAAAACTGACAGTTAGTTTTCCGCGTTTGGCGAACGCTTCTAATTCTCGAAGTAAAATTTCCATTTTAAATCACGGGCTGTGTTCTAATAAACTAAAATATTCACCCAAATTGATTTCCACCAAATATTGACCATCCAAAACGTAAACAATCCATCAATACATATACATGCGGAAAACCATCTGTCAAAATCGGAGCCCAGGGGGGGGGGGGTCGCCAAAAGCGCTATAACTACACCTCATTATACATTCCACCTTGGTTCAACTAATGAATTCTGACTGTACTCGCTCGACGCTGATGAGGCGCTTCACGAAATCCAATATTTTGTCACGACTTGGACCAGTTTATGCAATAAAAAGAAGAGGCATTGATATGACATCGTTCAGAAGTAGATGAGAGATTACAAATATCAAAAAATTTAATTTTGATGTGGTGGAAAAATGGCTTTGACTATTACCAATTACCTGAAAAATGCTGGGATCGTGGACTTTCCACTGAGTAATGCCCTAAAGGTAAGTTCTAGACTGTTGTTCTGTAAGCTGGAGCAATGCCAGCAACGGCACTTACGATTCCTAAATTCATGGCTGAATGAACCGTCATTACAATTGGCCTAAAATTGGTTTATGTACGTACCAGAATGTGAAAAGCAAAAGGATATACAATAAACCTCTTCACTTTCCAACGTTTTCGACAGGTGTCCATCTTACCCTTCATGGTGTCCATTTTTCCCATATCAGGTGTCGAAATTCAAATTCGACGATTTTGGTGATAACGAAATATCAAATACAATATCTAATATCTAAAGAAATATTAAACAATTTATAATCAAAAAAGTTTTAAATGCGCCAAAAAAGTGCCTTAAAACGTGAGGTTTGTCTCATTACTTACATTACTTCTTGTTCTTTTTGGCCTCAACAACTTTTGTCGGTCAAGGTCTGTCTGTACCACTTGTGGGGTTGGGTCACATCTACCATTAGAATCAAAATGTGAATGAAAGGAGCGATGAAATTAACCTCAAGTTTTTAAGACACTCGTTTTAACGTGTTTTTAAACTTTTTTATTTTATTTTTAAACTATCAGCCAACTAAATCGAGCCAACTAAAAAGCATGCGAACTAAAAAGCGTTCAACTTTTGAATTCTGACTGTACTTGTTCAGCTATTTTTGTACACCTGCTGAGATCCGACAATTAGGGTAATTGTACCGGTATTGGGCAGGTTAGTACAGCAGTCTCAAAAACGTTGCTTGTATACATACAGTAGAACGTCGATTATCCGGGCAGCTCGAGACCGGACGATTGCCGGTTAATCGATTTGCACGGATAATGGTCCAAGAAATGTCAAATTCATATAAAAATTATAAAATCCACTAGTTTTATGATTAATTCACCTTGAATCAATCGATTAATCGTTAGTTGAATATTATTTTAATCAATAACTATAGGTTTAACAGCTGTTCATGAACAAAAATGAATTTCGAAAATTCCACTAGACACTACAAAGCTGCACAACAAACTGGTTGCCCACTTGACTATGGCTGCAAATGTTCGCCGTACGTTTGAACAGCTGTCACATTTATGCACACGGTTAAGCCGCCCGCCGGTTAACCCGCCCCCGGATAATCGACGTTCTACCCCAAGTAGCACAATCCCGTTAAGAAACCGTTAAAAGTATGCCTAAAAGTATTACTTTTAGCTTTCCATACAGCAGTAATTTTAGGGCTTACAACACTGCGTAACGCTTTCCTGGCTTCGTCAATGCTTCGTTAAAAATTAAAATTTTGCCGGTATTTTTAACGAAAAATATCAAACTCAACGAACAAATCGACAGAGATGGCTGTATTGCTCTTTCTCATTCTATATGCATTTTCTAGATCTTCGTTAAGTTACAACAGAAGGTGTTAATATTTCTTGGAATAAATGCATAAATTCACCACAAATACTTTTATTCGACATTTCATCGTTTTGTCACTGCATATTGTCACTTTATCACATAAGTTTCTTTCATTCCATGGGTTTCTTCCATTATATTAGCATGGAGGTCAGCTGCAGCCGTGGACGAAAAACTTGATGTCCAAACGCTATCCAAATCCAATATGCTGCGGAATATAAAACTTATGTAGCTCGTGTGAAGATAATGGTAATATCGATACACTGACCTGTTATAAAATCATGATGACACACAAATTAAACATTAGTTGATAGAAATTGTCGCAGACGCTTGGTTTTGTTGCCATCTACACAAAAGCTACACACACGAAGCTTGACGAACTTTTTGACATAAGAAATGGAGGCGCCATGTACGTGACCATGTACAGTATGTCTCAAAAATTATCGTCATCAAGAGCATGTTATTTTTCCCAAGAAAATATAAATTTTTATGAATTTTTTTCTCATTTGCAAATATTGCATACCCTTTATCAAACTCTTCACATATATTATTTGAACATATGAAATTTTATTTTTTTATTTTTAAATTATTTTTTATTATCACCGCAGATTCAAATAGAGGAATAAAAGAAAACACATAGTTTTCAAACAGTTAATAAATAAAATGGTTTGGTGTAAAAAAAACGCATTATTACATACATAAGAATGAAAAAATGATTTTCCGAATATTGAATAAATTGGAAATGGTGTAGATAAAATTTGAAAAACACTGTGTGTTATATTAACCCGAATCGATAAAAACGAGTGTAACGGAATACGTCGTTATGATGTAACGCTGGCCAATGTCATATTCTCTTAAGAAACTCTATTTGATTTTTAAAAGCTTTAAAAAACTGTTAATAATCAAATAGAGTTTCTTAAGGCTACTTGGGACTGTACAGTGAACCCTCTCTTAGGCCCGTGTCTGTGCTCCATCGGATGCGATTTTATCGGAAGGCCTGTCAAAATTTTATATGGGATTTGATAGATAACGTCGGACGAGCGATTTCGTCGTACGACGGAATAAAAAAAATTTGATTTCGTCGGACGCCGCATCCGATTTTATCGGTCAAACTAAATGCGTGGTGTTTTGTAGGAACAATCTCAACTTATTTTTTCATAATCGTTATATTATTAAAATCATCCAAATAATCGCAATATTATACGAAAAAGCGTTTGACAGCACGTGCGATAAAATCGCATGCGATGGAGCACAGACACGGGCCTTATTTGAGAGGCGATGGAACTGTCGAATAAAAGGGGTTTGCAAATTACAGAGGTTTAAAGTGAATGAAAGGTCCATACAAACAAGAAAGAGACAGAACATTTAGTATGCAGCCTTAACTGTTGCTATAGGAAACTGCGAACATAATCGCTAATTTGAGTACAGTCATTATCCGATATACGCTATCGTACGGGACCGAGCGCAATAGCGTATCTCGAGTTTTCGCGTATAGCGGATTTGTATGGAAAAATAGTTTACACTACCAGTTCGAGGGTTGAAAAATATCGCCACAGAGTTTTGCATTAAAGTTTTTCGTTGTAAAATAGGTATCTTTTGCAAAAATTTAATCCAAAATGCAAAAAGAACATTAAGGAAATTCAAAAAGAGCATAAAATATTTCAAAGTATTGAAATATTTGCAAAAAACACATGGAGCTGTCAAATTTAGAGCAATCGCGTACTGCGAATTCGCGTATATCGAGTATCGCGTACTGCGGATAATTGCTGTATACATCTTTCAATAACCATGGCAACACCATACTCAAATAAGAGGGCAAGGTCCTTGAAAGAGAACAGGTCGATGCGTTTAGAGTAAATTGACAGAAAGCCATGGGAAAATTTTGACAGTTAAATTGAACATTGTTTTTGTTTAGCGATGGACGTTGCTATGGAGTGAATAAGAGTTTTGTTCAACATTTTGCACTCATTTCCTGTTATAATATTACAAGAATTAAAATCCAACTAGAATATTACATGACTAACACAACACTACTGGCGCTTATATCTGATTGCTGTCCTGTAATGCCACCGCGTCGCAGTCCACCATGGTCTGATGCACGTTTACGCCGTCTAAAGCAAAACAAAGCGTCATGCTTTCGCTTTTACAGTACAAATGGTACACAACACTCCAAATTAAGGTTCATTGCTGCCCATAATGTATATAGAAGCTATAACAGACAACTTCATACTCGTTATCTCATTCGAGTGAAATTCTCGCTCATCAGACACCCAACACGATTCTGGAGGTATGTTGAATCAAAACGCGGTAACAGCTCGTTCCCCGATGTTCTCACATATAACAACGTCTCCACAAGCAGTAAGGAAGGCATGTGCAACTTATTTGCTGATCGTTTCAAGGACTGCTTTACTACGGATGATGCAAGCTTATCATTAGAAGCAGCTTTAAATAATGTGCCCCGTGATGTTGTTGACATTGACGTACGCGATATTATTATCTCGGTAGATACTGTACTACGTGCTCTGCAGCAGGTCAAAACCTCATACAACCCTGGACCCGATGGTATTCCTACGGCAATCCTTGCCAAATGCCGCGAATTTTTAGCAGAGCCTCTGTCACAAATCTACCAACTCTCTTTTGCACAAAGTACTGTACCCACGGCCTGGAAATCCTCTGTGATGTTTCCGGTGTACAAAAAAGGGGATAAAAACTCTGCTGAGAACTACCGCGGTATAACCACCTTGCCTTCTTGTGCCAAGGTGTTTGAGATCGTCATACAAAACTCGCTAATGTATCACTGTCGTTCTTATATTTCTATACGCCAGCATGGTTTCTTTCCTCGACGCAGTGTTACCACAAACCTGGTGGAATTCGTCTCCAACTGCCATGCAGCCTTTACTTCCGGAGCTCAGATGGATGCAGTATACACTGATCTTAAGGCTGCGTTTGATCGTGTGAACCATCGCTTGCTGTTGGCTAAGCTCGCCCGGATCGGTCTTCTCTCTACTCCGCTGGCGAATTGGTTCAGGTCCTATATCTCTGAAGGTAGCTACTACGTACAAATCGATGGTGTCTCCTCTAACGTTTTCGAGAGTTCATCTGGCGTCCCTCAGGGCAGCAACTTGGGACCACTGCTGTTCTCGCTTTTTATTAACGACGTCTCACTGGCCATTACGGAAGCAGATTGTCTGCTTTATGCGGATGATGTTAGGCTGTTTCGTATCGTACGGAACACTTCCGACTCTCTTTCTCTGCAAAGATCGATTGATGTTTTCTCTGACTGGTGTATCAACAACGACCTGCTAATTTCTGTTGATAAGTGTACGTCAATGTCTTTCTTTAGAATAGCTAGTCGGATAAGGTATATCTATAGCATATCAAGGACACAACTACCGCGGTGCAATACGGTCAGGGATTTAGGAGTCACCCTGGATCGCAAACTAGATTTCCGACAACATTACTGTGATATTTTAGACAAAGCTAACAAAATGCTAGGATTTATTCGTCGACATTCGAGAGATCTCAATGACCCACACTGCCTGTTAACTCTGTATAAGTCCTATGTTCGTTCCATCCTCGAGTTTAGTTCTACAGTTTGGTGTCCGTTCTCTAGTGTTTGGTCCAATAGAATAGAAGCTGTCCATAAGAGAGTTACTCGTATTGTCCTACACTTCACTCCGTGGCGTAATGTAACCCCTCGTCCATCATATCATACTCGTTGTTTGTTGTTTGGTCTGGACACACTTGCTAGGAGACGTGATAATGCCCAATGTACGTTTTTGTCCAAACTTATTGTCGGTGAGATAGATTCGCCAGAACTACTGGCTAGAGTCAACATAAATGTCCCTCCTAGAGTGTTCCGTAACTACAGACTAATAAGAACTGACCTTACAAGACGTGCATACAGCGAGAACGACCCAATGACTGCGATGGCCCGTAAGTTTAATCAGCGTTACATTTCATTTGACTGGCACCTACCTACTAGATTTTGTTGATCCGTTTTGTCATTGTACACTGCGTTAGTTATTTAAGTTTTAGTTTTAATTCAGTGATAAGGCCGCTTGTTTGGCCAATCACTTAATACAATAAACAATACAATACAATACAATACAATGGCTGATACAATCCAAGGATCTCTTTTATGATTCGTCGGCGGGTTAGAAGCAGAAGACGGTATGCATATTGTACCAGTGTGTGCCGATCCGATGTTTCATTTTACTCTCAGTGTTTAAATGATAGTAAATAGGACTTCTGTTACCCAGTTGGAACATATAAAGTGCTATTTTATGCCTGTTTAACTTTTCGTTCTTCCAGCAGGACTGTTGCAAACGGTAGTGATTCGTGGCCACCGAATGGCAAGCAACGAGGCTATCTGTATACAGAGAAGACTGCAATTACAATTCCTTTATTCTCCAGAAGTGTTTGACCGCAAGAAATTTAACCAATATAATTTTTCTGATATTAAATTCGTTCACTTTTCCACGTTAACTATTAGCCGTTTTTTGTCAACACTTTTTCATGAAACTGTCAAAAGCGAGATGAAAATGGCAATCTAGCAACGGGCTTTGCATAGACCTGTTCTCCTTAATAGATCTTGTAAGAGGGACACAGATTTCAGAGGTTTTCCAAATTAGAGGAACAAAAATGTACTGGAAATCAAGGGACTGTGCAAAATGTTCAAATAAGAGAGGTTTTTCAAATTGGAGAGGTGTCAAATAAGAGAGGGTTCACTGTACAATTTTTATTATTTTTCATAAAAGTAACGTTATTTTGAACGATAAACAATCGTATTATGTTGTGATATTTTTTATTTGCCGATTTAAATGTATTTTTTTAGAGATATTCTTGAAAATGCAAACACTGTTTCTGGTCCTATTATCGGCAGTTTTTGTTTCCTATTTTCGTCAACGCAAATAAATGCAAATAGTTAGACAAAAATGTTTGAAACAGTTTTACATTCTCACTTTCCTAAAATTGGTGTTAAACAGCACTAAAATTATTAATGTTGCCCATTCTGGTCATTTTGCTGGTAGTTTTTACAGTTTCTTTGATATGAGTTACAAACATAGTAGGCATTGAAGAAAAGAGACATTACGATGGCTACAGAGTTCGGCTCCGACAGGCTCAAAACTTATTATTTTTCTCTCATGTTATTTGATGATTTATAGTGAAATTGGTCATATTTGATACAAGAAACGTCGTATTATGTATTATGGCGTATTAGAAATGTCGTATTAACATGAATAATTACTTGTTTTCCGTGATTTTAAAAATCCAAACGAACTAGAATAAATGCTGCAACCATAGAATCTTTCATACTTCACAATTTCATTGGTTTATTGTTCTAATTCTCTTAATAACGAAACCTGCCGAACAATTGACTGATAACAAATCTGCCGAAAAATTGTGAACTCTGCACATTTTGTTTGATATTTTGAAAAATATGCAAGGAAATGATGTGAAACTTTGTATATGAAAGAAACTTCGTACAAATGAGCATATCTCTACTTCAAAAATATGTTTTAAGACAATTTTCGACGCATTTTTGCATGATTACACGTTTTTAATTACACTGCCGAAAACTGGTACAGTTACCCTATATAACCAAATAAATTAAATTAAATTTATGTTGTAAACTGCTAATGGGAAACATTCAAGTAAACAATCAAACATATTATAAAATGGTCCATTCACAGAAGACAATCGTTCGTACTTTTCTTCCCTTTTTCTTTCTTGCGTATACGGTCTTGAAAATGTTGATAGATTACGTTAACTTCACTCACCATTTTTAAGAGTTTATTGCGCAAAAAGTTAACAATTTGTCACAATCGGTTTGCAGAGTGGCCACATACAATCTATGACTATTCCAATACGTACTGTACGAAGGGTTTGCCCGTGGAATTGCAATCTGAGTAAAAACATTTTTTACGCCACATGTAAGTTATGCTCAGCTGTTTCATCTCTGAACACGTCCATCAACCTCCTGTGTGTTGAATGGTCTTAAACGGTTTTTTATGTCTTTTGCAACTATTCCATGCTAAAGCTGTCGGGGCAGAGTTTGAGGCGGAATTGCGAGATCATCGTCGAAGGTTTTAATGCGCAAATTTAATTGATCAATCAGTTTCGATTGCATTAGGACTAAAGCTCTGGTGGTACCAGGCTTACATTATCGAAATAAGAGTGGCTCATTGCGCTTTTTGGGGAAAGTCGTTTTGTTGGATCGTAATGCATAAGTTCACAAAATAAAGTATGTGCATCGAGGTCGTGCTGCATCTCATTTGGCAGTGGTTGCGGTTCCCAGTAAGGGAAGGATTCTTTGTAATCCGATAAATGCGAAACGCCGGGCCATTTCGTTTCGTCAGGCGTACCCATTTGTCGAAATATCTTAAATAGTTGATCAATCTCGCTGTCTCCCGGGAAGAGCGGCCGTTTAAGAATCATCTCGGCAAAGATACATCCCAAACTCCAGGTGTCAACGCCAACGCAGTAAAATTTGGTTCCCAGCAGTATCTCTGGCGCACGGTACCAAAGCGTAACCACCTCGTGTGTATACACTCTAATAGGAAAGTTTACCGCTCGTGCCAGTCCAAAATCAGCCAGTTTGATGTGTCCCTCCCGGTCGATTAGCAGATTTTGAGGTTTGAGATCCCGGTGGAGAATACGGTTCAAATGACAGTACGCGATGGCATCCAGCATTTGGTGCATGTAACTCTTTACAAGCATCGGCGTGAAACTGCTTTTGTGACGATCTAGCATTTTCTTAAGATCCATGTCCAAATATTCAAATACCATGTAAATGCTCGCATCTATTATGACTACGTCGAAGAGCTCCACTATTGAATGATGCTTCAGATCTTTCAGCAATGAAATTTCACGCATTGCCGTTGACGGTATACCTTCCGTTTCGCTGGAATAGCAAAGGTTTGAAATTAGGCTGGCGTGCGTGTTTATGCGATCGTGGCAACTCACTTATCAAGCCGAATTCGTTTGAGTGCTACATAGTTTTGGGTCCGAATGTCTTTCGCCTTGTACACCACACCATAGGTACCTTCCCCGATTTTATCCACTCGATCGTATACACCTACCCTCTGCATCTTTTGAGCGTCCTCTATGTTGTATTTCAGCAGCATTACACTTTTAAAAGGTTTACGCGTCTCATCGAGAATACACAACGAAATTAAGGTACGAGCAAAACTTTTAAAGCGTAAACATTATGTCGAATTCTAACGTTTTCTTTGTTTTGTATGGGTTTTACGCGCCCAAAATTGACAGCAATGGACATAGGGTTTGAGCACAAGGCTGGACATCGTAGTTGACATTTATTTGAGCTGTCATTCGTGGTGCCCATGTAGCAATTAAACCCGACAAACAAATTCGAGCAGTATTTTAGCTCGCAAGTATTCCAAATGCAAGGGTTTTTTTGAGATCTCGCGCGTATCCCAGCCAGACAGCTTTCTGTTAATTTACCCATTCAAGCAGTTTTCTGTCTATCACAAGAGAAATTAAAGAGTAATTAAGCGATTCGAATCGTTTGGTAGCGGCCCGCTAAATATTGCGAGGCTTCGAAAAGTATCTTCTGTTCGAATATTGTTAAAATTATCATTTCACCGTTTATTCCCCGTTAGTTGTCATAATTATCACTTTTTGTAGTTTTGTGGATTTTTCAAAAAGAAAAATAAAAATTTAGGTCTAAAGTTAGCTACACGTAACGCTGCTCTAACTTTTCGCGAGGTGCTATAATTATAACCCAAGCGCCACAGATTAAGCTTAAACGACTGGAAAATTGAATATTCATAGAAAAAAAATGAAAGCTCCACAGCTTCATTGGTTTAATCAATAGATGGCGTATTAAAACTGATTATTATATTGCTATCCTTTTCTTGCAATGTGTTTCGACAAGTTTCATCTTATCATGACCTATATAGCCTTCTAACTTTCCGAGCAAAAATCTATATGAATGATCGTGTGGTCAGATACGTGGGTATCAACACCGACGACCATTACTCAAATCTCACTTGCCTCAGGGCTGGTGGTTTCCATTGGATTTTAGTATTTAAACAATCGTATCGCCGTTCTAGTTCTAGCGATGCATAACTTCAATACGAAACCATACAACAGTACAGAGGAAATGAGAAAGCTCTCCTCCAAGTGAGGAAGCTCAACTGGTTGGGTATCCCACAAACAGATGGCGCCACCAGCTTTTTTGCTATTTTTAGAATGCATGAGTCGTTTGCCGTCTGCTAAACGAAGTCTTTCTATATTCCGTTTAGGTAGAGTGCTTGAGTCGTTTAGAAGCCGTTTAGTGGTCCTTTAGTGGATTTGTGGCACTTGGGAACTGCTTAAATTAGGAACGAAAAAATGGCCTACCCTCACAACCTGATTTCACGCGAGGTCACTGACGCTTTTTAATTTATTTATTATTATGGTATCCAGCCTCCATGGCCTACATACACAATTACAACTAATTACAACTATGAAGTTGGCGCGAGTGCGAAGCTTCATGCGAACTCGCAGGCTACTCGAATTTGTTTTGCGTGGGTAGAGGGAATAAACAGAATGTTTAATGGGAACACAGTTCAAACATCTGTTCAATTTGTCAGCAATGACAATAATAAACATAGAAGCTGTTTGCGAAAGACGGCTTTCCTGCATGTTGTTTGTTGTGTTTTCAAAATTTACTTCCAAATGGAACCTCTCTACTTAAAAGCATGCCGAATGTGCATGTGCTATAGACATCTTAAACCATTGGATTCGGAAATGGTACGGAAAATAGGATCCTGCTTCGGTATAATGGTAAACAAACTGTGCGAGGACCGTGTTTACCTCTACATAGCCGGTAATGAAATTGTTCGCATTTTTAGATCAACCTTGAGGATAGAACGTTACCCCTCGGTATATGTCGAAAATGTACAAAAAAAGTTATCCAGGCCAAGAAATATCGCGATTTCTATCTGTCAGTGCAGACGAAGCTGTTTGTAAAACGCTCAAACCACTTTCTTCGTATAGACCGTCAACCATTGGTTGAAGTTATTTTGAGGCGCAATGAATCTCCACGATACATCTATCCTTCGGGCCGGCGAGTACAAGACAGAATGCGGGAGGAAAAGCGAACAAAAGCCCGACCAAGCTCGGAAAGCAAAACAGACCCTCAGAACAATGCATCTGGAAACATTAATGCTTCAGTGAATAGATTACTATCTCCCAGCACTTCTTCTGCCATTGCAACAAGCCATTGTCGCCCAGAAGTAGAATCTACTGCTGTTCCTCGTCAACGTACAACCTCAACTGATGAAGTTCCTAACCAAAGCTATTCGCCTTCCCCTGTACTTAATTTTTCAAATTCAAATACTCCGCCTCCCGCTGCTATTACATTAGTTGTAACCACACCTGAGGAAGTGACAATGAACGGTTTGGACGATCCAGCAGTTAAGGAGGATTTCGAAGCAACCGAACACGATAACAATTCGGAAAAAGAATCTTTTCCTATTGAAAAATTGGAAACAGAATCAGACATCCAATCGCAAGATGATACAGAAAATGTTGATGATTCGGCCACGTTTTATGAGGAGCAGAAAATCTATGCCACCGAAGAGTTGGAGGAAGTACTTCAAGATCAAAACATGGAAGATCCCGAGGAACATGTGGAAGCAGAGTACCTTAATCAACACGAGCTTAGCGCTGGGGATGGCTTAGATTCGGAACACCATCTGACACAGGAACAGTACGATTCGACTGAAATAGAAGTGCTAGAAGCAAGTGAAACAATTGAATCCGTCATTCCCGGCAATGAAAATACTGGTTATAATGTTCAAGACACACGGCGACGCAGGCGAAGTAAAATCTCGGGTAGAGAACTTTACAAGTCGCTGCTGACTGAATGCAACATATGCGGTAAAATGATTGAACGCAACCGCTTAGAGGGGCACATCAATCGACATTCGGGACGTCGCCCGTATGCGTGCCACATAGAAGGATGTTCTTCGCGGTTTCACTGTAAGCATGCCTGCCGTTTGCACGTTCGCTGTCGCCATGGATCGGAATCGTTCACATGTACCGAATGTGGAAAGGTATACAAAGCGCGGCGCGATTTACTGGGACACATCAGAGAAACCCATGTTGAGCCGAGATTTCAATGTGACGTTTGTGGGAAAAAATTTACAACCAGGTAAAGACTAACAATATCGAACATGTGTATACATGTGTTTAATTTTGATCACTTTTTAATTTTCAATTTTTGCTCGTTAGGTCTCGACTGAAGCAGCATAGCTTTTATCACACAGGAGAGAGGAACTATCCGTGCCGTGTGTGCGAGATGCGCTTTTTCAGCAATTTTCAGCTCAAAGTTCATATGAGAACACATACAAAATCTTTCCCATACAAGTGTTCCGTTTGCAACAAGCGCTTTCGTTATCGTCACATGGCAAAAGAACACATTGTAAAAGATCATGGGATAGATATCTCGTTGCAAAAGGATTGGGTCATACAGTACCCTGAACCAGATCCGGAGGAAGTGGAGGTGATAAACGAAGAGGAAAACATCATTCAATACAACATTCAGCGTCTCGAGGAAACAGAAGATGAAGATAATACGCTGGGGGAAGGTGCAGATTCGGCCACCGTATCTTTGAAAATCGATAATACAGACGAATACCAGATTCCAACCAGCATGAACAGTTCCGAAAGGACAGCTAATAAGGAAGCAGGTATGATGCGTTAAGGATAAAATTTGAAAAACAAATTATTTAAAAATATTATTAGGATATAAAATTTTTAAAATCACAAAAACTTATATTTTTGCAAAATATACAAGTATATTGTATAGTATAGTATACTATAGTACAGGAAAGTAAAGATGTACCCCAATTTAAAGTAGGGTAAGTGTATCAATTGTGGCTATAGCACCAATTATGGCTATAACGAACACTATTTTCGCTCTAAAACAGCCTATTTGCATTCTAAAACCACGGAAGGATTTTTCATTTCAATTATGAACATTTTAACACATTTGTGTTTCATTAGTTTCATGTTGGCCACTTCCGTTTGTTAAATATTACCCTTTTAAAATGTGTTGCCAAGATTTTTGTATCTCTTACCATTTTGATAAGAGCAGCACTGTAGGATATTAGCGACCTAACCATATTTTTATCTCAAAGTCATCATTTTGGTGCAAAATATTATTTATTTAACGCCTACACATCAAAATCTATCAACATTTCATCGAAAATATGCCTTTTTTCTGTACGTCCATAATTGGTACAACTAACCTTCGGTGTAGCCAAATATCGCAGTATGCTATGGATGCTTTGTTGACAATTGTTGCTTTGGTCGTAGCGCGTAGTTTACAAGTGAACAACTCGGGTTTCTCGTTGTTATTTACGCAATCTAAAGTGTTAATATCATTTATGTTGTTTAATATCATTTATGTGTTTTAAGCATCATTTATTTGTAAAGTGTTCGAATCAGTAATCGGTGCAATAGTCAGTGAAATGTAATCGATTCAGTTTCACTAAAATAATGCAGTCTTGAATGACTTTCATACGAAGAAGTGAAATCTGAAGCCGCTCGTATCGCCTTATTGCCAAATGCGCTCTTGTTCTTCCCTGATCAATAGTTAGTGCTAGTCTTGATCGGAAGTATCTTTGCCAAAAGATAGTTGAACTATGGCTACGATTCTTCATTTGAACAAATTCAAATAGACCACCCTGATTTGTGCTATTCTTCGTATCGCGCTGAAACGGTAGCTGACTTTGGTATAGCTTCCAGGTGATATGAAGGATTGTTAGGTGTATGGCCAAGCACGGTCTCATTAGAAAGGTGTACGAAAGTAATTTTTTTAGGATTAGCCTCATCAATTGTGCGATTAATTGAGCGTGGATATCAATACAACCAGTGATAAAAAACGGATATTCTAAAATGTTAATTTTACATTTTTAATGGTGATTAAATACTTATATTGGTGCAGTGAACTTATTATTACTTGATTTCAGTTAAAACAATGTCACAAAGTAATTTTTGGTGTAAATATCCACGAGTTTTAGAATACAGCCACAATTGGTACAGCTATGGCGAATTGCTAGGAACACTATAGCCATAATTGGTACCTCAAGATGCAATTTTGATTTGAAATTTTCTAGTATTTTGATAAACACTGAGTGAAAATAAAAAAATACTCTCGTGTTCTACACATTGTAGGCTATATAAAAACATAAAGAAGTTTGAAATTTTACCCAATACTTATTTTTACAGGCGTAAAATCGGTATCTTGATGACATATTATAGCCATAATTGGTACACTTACCCTATTGATTTGAAAAATTCAAACAAATTAAAGTAAAAACATCACTCAGACCTATAATCCATAGCATCTCGAGTTTCTTGCAAGGTTGAGTGCAGATGATTCTAGATGAACAATTCATCACTGTATATGAATAATGAGTCTAGTACTATCACTTCGTGATATCACAATCGAAAACTCTCAGGGCATTTTGCTACCACCAAAAGTCTACGCCCATCCATCTTCTGCAAGTCAACTCAGATCCTGGCATACGCTGATGATATAGACATCATTGGTATGCGGCTCTCCGATGTACGATGGGATCGAGCAGGCGGCAGAGCACCTCAGATTGCAGATAAACGAGGCAAAGACCAAACTGATGGTGGCAACATCAGCGGCCCTAGCAATAACTAATCCAACCCTACGTAAGCGTGACGTTCAGATAGGTGAATGCACTTTTGAAGTTGTCTATAGGGAGCTATACGAGATGTACGGCGAGCCCATTGTCCTGCAGCGTATCAAGCTTGCCAGGCGGCTGTGGGCAGGCCATTTTGAACGCATATAAACGGACGACCCAGCCCGTAAAGTCTTTTTAGGCCGTCCACAAGGACAGAGGAAGCGTGGTAGGTCCAAACTGAGGTGGCAAGATGGCGTGGAGGCGTCCATTAAGGCCAGGATAATGGACTGGCAGATGAAGGCGCGAGACCGTGAGCGGTTTCGGACACTCCTGAGGCAGGCCAAGACCAAAGCGGTTATAGCGTCGGATAAGTAAGTAATATCACTTAGATATATAGTTTTAAATTAAGCAAGAACTTCTCTTTTAACAACATCACGTCATTTTTAATGTAACAGAACGTAATTGAAATTCTTCTTCTTCTTTGGCTCAACAACCGTTGTCGGTCAAGGCCTGCCTGTACCACTAGTGGGCTTTGGCTTTCAGTGACTAATTGATTTCCCCCCATAGCAGGATAGTCAATCCTACGTATGCACAGTGGGCAACGGACATACAAACGCCGGGATGAAAATCAATTCCTCGTGCTATTGCAGTTTTTCTTCATTCAATAACATTGCTCTTACTACACAGAGCAGTCCTGTACTAAAATCGTCAAGACAGCGAAAAACAGTAATAGTTATCGCTCACAACATTAAATTATTGTGTAGTACTTAACAGCATCAACAATTATTGTTAAGAAATAAAACAAAGGCGGAGTAAGTTCGTTACTAAAAACGATTTTTGAGTATTCTTCTTCTTCTTCTTTGGCACAACAACCGCTGTCGGTCAAGGCCTGCCTGTACTCACTAGTGAAATGAGATTGGCTTTCAGTGACTTTTTATTACCATAGCAGGATAGTCAGTCCTACGTATGGGGGCACGGTCTATTCGGGACTTGAACCCATGACGGGCATGTTGTTAAGTCGTACGAGTTGACGACTGTACCACCAGACCGGCCTATTTGAGTATTACGCGCTAAAAAAGCCGAGTTTTTCATGGTTAGTTTTGAAAAGAGCTTACAGGGTTTTCAATGATATTATTGACGTATTCAGCGAGTAGTTGATTCGTTCGGGCATATAATTGACAATTTCAGCGAGATATTGAATTGTTCGGAAGCAGGCGTTGACAAGTTCGGCGATTCTGTAGTGCTGTCATTTGTTTTGTTTTCACACTGTGCCGCAGGGTTCAATTTTTCATTCTCAAAAGTCCTAAAAGTCCTACCTGCGATGAAGTTGGTTTTTCGATTTTTATACAGGCGTTTGCCCAATGTGGTATGGCGGCACGGCCTATTTGGGGATCGAACCCATGACGGGCATGTTGTTAAGTCGTACGAGCTGACGACTGTACTACGAGACCGGCTCTAATTGAAATTAACTTGTCTTAATTTCATAAACGATTAATATAATTCATAGACCAGGGAATGTAAGGGAAGGCAGGTAAAGACGGACACGTTAATGAAAATGATAAAAATCTAAGGATGTACATAAGCAACTACCATGGAAATGTGCATACTCTATGTTACACTCATGTTTTATCAGAAAATATGTTGATACTTGTAAGTTTTTATCGAATTTTATGTTTTTTTTTTCATGAATTAAAAACATGTTTTTTCGTACAGTTTTACAATGTCCGGGTAAAACTGACACTTGATATGGGATTAATGGACACCATGAAGGGTAAGATCACTTGTACAAAACGTTGGAAATTGAAAAGGTGTATAATATTTTAACATATCGCATTGCTTTCCACGTCTTGGTACATACATAAACCAATTCTTAGCCAATGACAACGACGGTTCATTCAGCCGTGAATTTAGGAATTGTAAGCACCGCTTAGCCGGTCTCATGGTACAGTCGTCAACTCGTACGACTTAGCAACATGCCCGTCATGGGTTCAAGCCCCAAATAGACCGTGCCGCCATACGTAGGACTGACTATCCTGCTATGGGGGGAAATCAATAAGTCACTGAAAGCCAACCCCACAAGTGTGTTGGCAGGCCTTGACCGGCATCGGTTGTTGAGCCAAAGAAGAAGAAGAAGCACCGCTTGCAACATATCGTAGAATGCAGAATCTAAGTCATTTTTTAAATATCGGGCACTAACAGCTGACAGCTTCTCCAGCTTACAGAACAACAATCTAGAATTTCCCTTTAGGAAATTACTTCGCGGAGAGCTCCATGCTTTTTCTAGTTGCTGGATGTTTTATATCTTCCGAATACCCTTATTTAAGGTGTTTGATGAGATCTGTTCATCGCCAGTTGTTTTAAGAAGTAAATTAAATGAACAAATCTGGTGTCCATCTTTCCCTACGACAGAGTGTCCATCTTTCCCTACGACAGAGTGTCCGTCTTTCCCGCTTTGGTGTCAGGATGTTTAAACCAGCAGAAAACATGATTTTTTATTTATTTCATTCTCGTTCTTTCGCCAGTTGTTTGCTTAATAATCACGATACATTAAAAGTTGTAGAGCTTAAAATCTGCAGTAGTATAATTAGATCGATCAGGGACCACACGATTGAAATTTTATTTTGTTCGTGAATTTAACCATTGTTGCATATATTAAGCCCAAAATGGTTTTCAAATGTGTTGTTTTGCTTTCAGTTTGATTGCTGCAATGTCGAATTATTCTAAAATTACCTTTTTCGTGCATTATTCAGAAGTGTCCATCTTACCCGTAGTGTCCGTCTTCGTTTGTATTTTTCGTTTGCATCTGAGACATTACATTCGATTTCACACGCAAAAAAATGGTATTACTTGGTTATATTGGTGCACCTGAAACACTACAATAAAGTGTTTATGTACCACGTCAAGCATCCAGATTTCGTCCTTTGTTGCTTGTAGATCATCAAAATACTCGTTACGCTTTTCACGATCCTATCAACTGTATGTCCCAATTTTTTTTTTAAATAAAATGTTTAATATTTGACCGCATTTCCCGACCATACCTGCACATTCTTCTTCTCTTTGGCGTAACGACCTACGTGGTCATTTCGTCTTGTTCAGACTTCCAAGATTTAGTCGGATATTCCTGCCTTGCTATGGGGAGACGGTCCGATTGTAAATCGATTCCGCTGCAATGAAATTTAACGCAGCTACTGCAAAATCCAAACATAGCTGAAAACGATTCAGTCGTAGTTGAAAACGATTCAGACGTAATTGATTGCGATCCATTCTCATGGATTGTGATTCATAGCAACTGGATGAAGATTCATAGGAAAGTGAGAACAGGAGAAATTATCTAGGTATGTTTTGACTGAAATTTGAATGAATGGTTTGAGGGGCTTCAAAACTGAGCACTTAGAGCAGAGTAGTATTAGTGTATTAGTGTATTAGTGTTAGTATTAGTATTAGTATTAGTGTATATTTATCTTTACTGAACTGATAATATAACTAAAATTTAAAACCATTATTAATCCAATTTAGGCTGATAAGTTAATTTGAAATACAAATACTGGCAGAAATTAAAATATGAAATAGGAGTTTTTGGGAAAAATAGAGAATTTTTTCCCATTTGAAGATGTAAGCTAGTTTTACAGTTAAGTTTATAAGTATTAGTTAAGCTATTTGTCTAGACCTGCGGAGGTCTGACAATAGATCCAATTAAATAAAATTAAATGATGCTAACTAAAATATATTATTGCATAATATTCATAAATGCTTCAAAATAAGTTTATGAACGGTGGGAGAGCGTGGCGTCAAAATTCCCCCCAAAAAATAAAACTCTTCACCATTTGAAAACCGCTGCTCTAGAATTTGTATTTTTAAATCATATGTAATGTTTTTCTCCAATTTAAAGAGATATTTCAAAAATCTAACAACATTTAATTTGAATGTTTTATCTTAATTTTATCATTACTCTTTATTCTGAAAATCACTCGTTACATCACATAATAACACAGTTTTCATATAAATGCCATCTACTCAACTCCTGCCTTCTGCATTATCTTAGTCCACCTCCTCTACCGTGGGGCCCGTGCGTCCGCCGAACCCGCCTGCCTGCTGGCCACAGCTAGTCGGGGATGGACCGGCTCCCGATTGCTGATGCAACTTCGTCATTATCGGACTGCAAGCCCGCGTCAGCTCCTGCATTTTGTGATCGTACTCTTCCTTCTCTGCCATACTGTTGCCGTCGATCCAGCGCAGTGTCTCGTTGCACTGTTCCTCGATAGTTTTGCGATCGCCTTCGCTCAGTTTCGAGCCGGCTGATTCTAGCGTTTGCTTGAGACTGAAACAATACGCCTCGAGCTGATTGCGAGCCGCGACTCGCTCCCGTTGCTTTTCATCCTCCTCGCGGAATTTCTCCGCCTCGGCCAGCATGCGATCGATATCCGCCTGCGACAAGCGGCCCTTGTCGTTCTTGATCGTGATGTTTTTCTCCTTGCCGGTGCTCATTTCCTTCGCCGATACGTTCAGAATACCGTTGGCGTCCAGATCAAAGGTTACCTCAATCTTTGGCACACCGCGCGGTGCCGGCGGAATGCCTGATAGGTCGAACTGGCCCAGCAGATTATTGTCCTTTGTCATGGCTCTCTCGCCCTCAAACACCTGAATCGACACTCCGGGCTGGTTGTCCGCGTAGGTCGAGAAGGTCTGCGTCTGTTTGCACGGAATGCGCGAATTTCGCTCGATCAGCTTCGTCATCACTCCGCCGGCCGTTTCGATTCCGAGCGACAACGGAGCCACATCGACCAACAATACATCTTGGATCTTTTCGTCCTTGTCTCCACTAAGAATAGCCGCCTGGACGGCCGCACCGTATGCTACCGCCTCATCCGGGTTGATCGACAGGTTCAGCGATTTGCCGCAGAAGAAGTTCTGCAACAGCGACTGCACCTTCGGGATGCGGGTCGATCCACCTACCAGCACGATGTCGTGAATGGAGCTTTTGTCCATCTTTGCATCCGACAGGGCCTTCTCCACCGGTTGCAGTGTCGAGCGGAACAGATCCGAGCACAGCTCCTCGAATCGTGCTCGGCTGATCTTTGTGTAGTAGTCGATTCCGTCCATGAGGGCATC
The DNA here is from genome assembly GCF_017562075.2 of Anopheles merus. Classification (NCBI taxonomy): domain Eukaryota; kingdom Metazoa; phylum Arthropoda; class Insecta; order Diptera; family Culicidae; genus Anopheles; species Anopheles merus. The sequence goes on from NC_054082.1 coordinate 56,140,036, forward strand.
GATCTCGATCGTGGCCTCCGTGCTGGAGGAAAGCGTCCGCTTCGCTCGCTCGCATGCCGTCCTCAAGCGTCGCAGTGCTCTGGCGTTCTTGGACACGTCCTTCTTGAACTTGCGTTTGAACTCCTCCACGAAATGGCCCACCATTCGGTTGTCGAAGTCTTCGCCTCCCAGGTGTGTGTCACCGGCTGTGGCTCGTACCTCGAACAGAGAGCCCTCGTCGATCGTCAAAATGGACACGTCGAACGTTCCTCCGCCGAGATCGAAGATCAACACGTTGCGCTCGCCCTTCAGGTTCTTGTCCAAACCGTAAGCCAATGCGGCCGCCGTCGGTTCGTTGATGATTCGCATCACATTCAGGCCCGCGATCGCACCGGCATCCTTCGTGGCTTGTCGCTGGCTGTCATTGAAGTACGCTGGAACCGTGATGACCGCATTCTTCACAGAGTGTCCCAGATATGCTTCGGCCGTTTCCTTCATTTTCGTCAGCACCATCGAGCTGACTTCCTCTGGTGCAAACGTTTTGCGCTCTCCTTTGAATTCCACCTGAATCTTCGGCTTGCCGCAGTCGTTGACCACCTTGAACGGCCAGTGCTTGATATCGGCCTGAATCTTAGGGTCGTCATACCGGCGTCCGATCAGTCGCTTGGCATCGAACACTGTGTTTGTGGGGTTCATGGCCACCTGGTTCTTGGCCGCGTCACCGATGAGGCGCTCCGTGTCCGAAAACGCAACATAGCTCGGTGTGGTTCTGTTGCCCTGGTCGTTGGCAATAATCTCCACCTTGCCGTGCTGAAACACTCCCACGCACGAATAGGTCGTGCCCAGATCGATTCCAATTGCAGAAGGCATCTTGTCAATGCTGTGTCTATTATACTGTATGCACTGAAATTCTTCACTGATAGCGCAGAAAAACTGTTCACGTTTGTGTATCTTGAGTGATAATTCACTATTTCAATTTGTTTGGTTCACCACGTTCTAGTTCACGATAGCTCGCTCTTTACTCTTTGCTTGTTATTTTCTGAATGACGCTCACTGCTCGAAACACGGCTATATATATCAAACCATACAATTTCTAGAATGCTCCACAAGCTACTCGATCCTACTCGAACCTACTCGAGCCACATCGAGTGTGTGCTCGATTGCACGCGAGACTGGTCGAATACGAGCTCGAATCATCTAGCAGTGGGTCTTGGCTGTGCTAAGCTGCTCTCGCGTTACATTTTGTCTCGGCTATTGTGTACGATGAGCGACAACTGCCTACCGCTACGGATTGCAGCTATGGCCATTCCTTTGTCAACCATCACCGTAAAGGATATTATTTTTTTAGCTGATTTTCAGTACACCCACTGATTTTTTCATTTAAAATTTAAATTTAACTTTTACGCCCATTCTTCCCATTGCGTAGTTGAAAATTTTGATAAAAAACAGTTCGTGTATTTTATTTATTCTCTCGCGCTACATTTTGTCTCGGCTATTGTGTACGATGAGCGACAACTGCCTACCGCTACGGATTGCAGCTATGGCCATTCCTTTGTCAACCATCACCGTAAAGGATATTATTTTTTTAGCTGATTTTCAGTACACCCACTGATTTTTTCATTTAAAATTTTAATTTAACTTTTACGCCCATTCTTCCCATTGCGTAGTTGAAAATTTTGATAAAAAACAATTCGTGTATTTTATTTATTCATTTTAACCCATTCAGTGATTTTCCGGAGTGAGACTGCTGTTGCTGTACTTTTGTTCTGCGTTTCGCGTGGGGGAGGGGGAAGGAAATAAACAAAGATAATGGCATATTTTGCAAATCAGTTTTTGTGTAAAGCAACGGTTTGCAGAAAGAGTCCAAGTTATTTTCTTTTATTTTCTTTTTGTCATTATGTCATTATGGGTGTGTGCTTTTCCCAAAAATTGTGAGCTCGGATGACCTAAAGGAATCAATACCAAAATCCAAAACGATTTTAATGGTTAATACGAGACCCATGGTTAAGAAAAATAACGCGCAAACTAATATAAACAAACGCAACAACAGGGACTGATCACCCCGCGATGTGGAAAACAGATAGACCTTCAAAAGTGAGAAAGGTATTGAAAATATGTACACAGAGAAATAAGACCAACGTTGAATTCATAATATACAACCAATCATATGGTAAAGCACTAGAGTTTGCTGTTCTAGAAATGTGCAAAATCGCGAAGCAATATAGAAGAAACAAGCTAGCATGGTCAAAAGAAGACCATTTATTCAAAGAATATTCCCAACAAACTATTAAGGAGATCGCCAACAGAGCCATTACCAAGTTTGAAATAATCCTGTTTACTCCAACTAGATGGATAACAACAGAATTTCAGATTATCATATGACCCCTTCGGGAGGCCAGTACAGACTGTACCAGAAAATAAGGGATAAAAACAAATGGAAAAATATGAAAGATGATTTCAAGAAATACGTAAGAAATTGTAAGGCATGTTTAGTTAATAAGACGACTAGACATACTAACGAAGAAACAGTTGTAACTACAAGACCGACAAAATCTTTTGACAAAATTTCATTCAACAACAGTTGGACGACTAACAAAAACTAACAAAAACAACAGGTATGCAATAACCATACAATGTGACTTAACAAAATACATTGTAGTAACACCTATCCATAACAAAAAAGCAAATACTATAGCAAGAGCATTCATGGAACATTTATAGAATTAAAATCAGATCAAGGACTAGAATATAACAATGAAATATTACACAAAGTCTCAGAAATCTTTAAAATCAAACAGACTTTTAGTACAGTTTACCATTCACAGACAATAGGATCATTAGAAAGAAATCATAGATGTCTAAACGAATACCTAAGAAGTTATACAAACGAACATCATGATGACTAGGACGATTGGACAAAATTTTACGAATTTGTTTGCAATACAACAGAACACACATACACAAACTACACACCATACGAACTAGTGTTTGGAAGAAAAGCACATTTACCACAAGATATATTCAAAACAAAAATAGAACCAGTTTATTATATTGACGATTATTATTTCGAAATGAAATATAAACTCCAAAAATCAAACGAAATAGGCAGAGAAAATTTGATAAAAGCAAAGCATAAAAGACATCAAATCTTAAATTGAAATACAGTGCCGATCATTATGCAGATAGGAGATCAGGTAAATTTGGAAAATGAAAACAGAAAAAAATAGATAAAACCTACATTTAACACAGTAGTAAGTGAACAAGGGCCTAATTACGTAATACAAAACAATACATCAAAGAAAATCTCTACAGTACACAAACCAGACTAATTGAGTACACAGGAGAATAACTTCAATCATTGTGATTCATTACGTTATTCTATTAAAGGGGGGGAGGTGTAGCATATCTGTTATACAGAACTTATTATAATACATACTATCAATTATAGATACATTGTAACACACTTCGGAAAGCCAAATCACACCATTGCAACACATTCATTATAAAACATAAGCAAATCAATCCACACGATAGCAACACACCCAGACCATACCGTTAATAGAAAAAAAACAATTGAGACACATTTATCGAAAAAAACCAAAACGCGCAGCATAAGCAATTCAAGCGTCACCACAGCAAAGCAGACAAACTGAGAACACATAGCAACTTATCGCTGAAAACGCAGCGTATGCAAAGACCGGCGAACACACCGGTTCCTTGGCTAGAACAGTTGAAACTTTCCAGAACATTTGTAAAAACACTAAAAGCGCAGCATAGGCACAACATGACAGACACCTCACTCCGATACAATGTATAAATTGCACCTCATATCAATAACCTTTAATTAGCACAAAAACACATTCCAAAACCAAATGTAACCAAATGTAAATAATATCTAATAAGTATAAATAAAACCAATTCCGATAGCAAGAGAACAGATTCGTTCGGACTGTCAAGATAGGATGTTACGCTGCCTAAAAACTTCGCCTTCCAATTTATTTCTAGAGTTTAGTTATGTCCCCCTACCCAAGCCAAGGGTTCTAAACTCCAACATGTCCAGTAAGGGAAACCCCTTCCGGGTTTCTATGATCGCCTGGACGATCAAGTGTTGAAAAGTCCACTTCGAACAAAGTTTTATGGATTAACATGAGTTCTGAAACAGTTTCTCTAATTGTGAATCTTAAACGTCACCTGGAATATACGTTGTTTTTTCCAAAATCCTTTGCAAACATCCTTATTCTTCTTCTATTTGGCGTAATGTCCATGCCGCGGACATGCCGGCCTATACATAATTTATTACCACACAGCCGGATAGTCAAATCCTTGCTACGGGGAGACGGTCCATTCTAGGATTGAACCCATGACGGGCATCTTATTGAGTGGTTCGAGTAGACGACTGTACTATGGGACCGCCCCTAACGGCAAACATCCTAAAGTTCCTAAATACCCCCGAAATTATCTTGCATAACCCTGTGACGACTTAACAACATGGGTTCAAGCTCTAAATGGACTTAATAATAACATACATAATAACAGTAACTGTAAACAATTGACTAAAATAAGTGTTTGGTTACAATGACAATACTCTACAAAGTCAAATATGCTACCTAATCGAGATAAGTAACTATATTGCCTGACTTCAATCAAAATATATAGTTTAAGTTGTTCACAGGGTGTGATAAGGGAATTAACATAATTTTGTGATGCTCAATTCAATGGTAAACCGATCCCCATTCCCAAATTTGTGTGATATCGCTCTGATTGCTAAAACATTGCATTGCACTGCAACATCTAGTTTCAATTTTCTTTTTATTCAACGAGGAACTTACTTGCTGATACAATAAATTACATTATGTTATTATTCTCTATTTGTCTAACTTACACATATTTACACAGTCTTCTTTTGAGTGGGGCCAGTCTCCGCCTACGATAATGGCCGCTTTGCAATACTGTCATCTAATCTACTCCTGCCTTCTTCATCATTTTAGTCCACCTCCTCTACCGTGGGGCCCGTGCGTCCGCCGAACCCGCCAGCCTGCTGGCCACAGCTAGTCGGGGATGGACCGGCTCCCGATTGCTGATGCAACTTCGTCATGATCGGACTGCAAGCCCGCGTCAGCTCCTGCATTTTGTGATCGTACTCTTCCTTCTCTGCCATACTGTTGCCGTCGATCCAGCGCAGTGTCTCGTTGCACCGTTCCTCGATAGTTTTGCGATCGCCTTCGCTCAGTTTCGAGCCGGCTGATTCTAGCGTTTGCTTGAGACTGAAACAGTACGCCTCGAGCTGATTGCGAGCCGCGACTCGCTCCCGTTGCTTTTCATCCTCCTCGCGGAATTTCTCTGCCTCGGCCAGCATGCGATCGATATCCGCCTGCGACAAGCGGCCCTTGTCGTTCTTGATCGTGATGTTTTTCTCCTTGCCGGTGCTCATTTCCTTCGCCGATACGTTCAGAATACCGTTGGCGTCCAGATCAAAGGTTACCTCAATCTTTGGCACACCGCGCGGTGCCGGCGGAATGCCTGATAGGTCGAACTGGCCCAGCAGATTATTGTCCTTTGTCATGGCTCTCTCGCCCTCAAACACCTGAATCGACACTCCGGGCTGGTTGTCCGCGTAGGTCGAGAAGGTCTGCGTCTGTTTGCACGGAATGCGCGAATTTCGCTCGATCAGCTTCGTCATCACTCCGCCGGCCGTTTCGATTCCGAGCGACAACGGAGCCACATCGACCAACAATACATCTTGGATCTTTTCGTCCTTGTCTCCACTAAGAATAGCCGCCTGGACGGCCGCACCGTATGCTACCGCCTCATCCGGGTTGATCGACAGGTTCAGCGATTTGCCGCAGAAGAAGTTCTGCAACAGCGACTGCACCTTCGGGATGCGGGTCGATCCACCTACCAGCACGATGTCGTGAATGGAGCTTTTGTCCATCTTTGCATCCGACAGGGCCTTCTCCACCGGTTGCAGTGTCGAGCGGAACAGATCCGAGCACAGCTCCTCGAATCGTGCTCGGCTGATCTTTGTGTAGTAGTCGATTCCGTCCATGAGGGCATCGATCTCGATCGTGGCCTCCGTGCTGGAGGAAAGCGTCCGCTTCGCTCGCTCGCATGCCGTCCTCAAGCGTCGCAGTGCTCTGGCGTTCTTGGACACGTCCTTCTTGAACTTGCGTTTGAACTCCTCCACGAAATGGCCCACCATTCGGTTGTCGAAGTCTTCGCCTCCCAGGTGTGTGTCACCGGCTGTGGCTCGTACCTCGAACAGAGAGCCCTCGTCGATCGTCAAAATGGACACGTCGAACGTTCCTCCGCCGAGATCGAAGATCAACACGTTGCGCTCGCCCTTCAGGTTCTTGTCCAAACCGTAAGCCAATGCGGCCGCCGTCGGTTCGTTGATGATTCGCATCACATTCAGGCCCGCGATCGCACCGGCATCCTTCGTGGCTTGTCGCTGGCTGTCATTGAAGTACGCTGGAACCGTGATGACCGCATTCTTCACAGAGTGTCCCAGATATGCTTCGGCCGTTTCCTTCATTTTCGTCAGCACCATCGAGCTGACTTCCTCTGGTGCAAACGTTTTGCGCTCTCCTTTGAATTCCACCTGAATCTTCGGCTTGCCGCAGTCGTTGACCACCTTGAACGGCCAGTGCTTGATATCGGCCTGAATCTTAGGGTCGTCATACCGGCGTCCGATCAGTCGCTTGGCATCGAACACTGTGTTTGTGGGGTTCATGGCCACCTGGTTCTTGGCCGCGTCACCGATGAGGCGCTCCGTGTCCGAAAACGCAACATAGCTCGGTGTGGTTCTGTTGCCCTGGTCGTTGGCAATAATCTCCACCTTGCCGTGCTGAAACACTCCCACGCACGAATAGGTCGTGCCCAGATCGATTCCAATTGCAGAAGGCATCTTGTCAATGCTGTGTCTATTATACTGTATGCACTGAAATTCTTCACTGATAGCGCAGAAAAACTGTTCACGTTTGTGTATCTTGAGTGATAATTCACTATTTCAATTTGTTTGGTTCACCACGTTCTAGTTCACGATAGCTCGCTCTTTACTCTTTGCTTGTTATTTTCTGAATGACGCTCACTGCTCGAAACACGGCTATATATATATCAAACCATACAATTTCTAGAATGCTCCACAAGCTACTCGATCCTACTCGAACCTACTCGAGCCACATCGAGTGTGTGCTCGATTGCACGCGAGACTGGTCGAATACGAGCTCGAATCATCTAGCAGTGGGTGTTGGCTGTGCTAAGCTGCTCTCGCGTTACATTTTGTCTCGGCTATTGTGTACGATGAGCGACAACTGCCTACCGCTACGGATTGCAGCTATGGCCATTCCTTTGTCAACCATCACCGTAAAGGATATTATTTTTTAGCTGATTTTCAGTACACCCACTGATTTTTTCATTTAAAATTTTAATTTAACTTTTACGCCCATTCTTCCCATTGCGTAGTTGAAAATTTTGATAAAAAACAATTCGTGTATTTTATTTATTCATTTTAACCCATTCAGTGATTTTCCGGAGTGAGACTCTTGCTGTACTTTTGTTCTGCGTTTCGCGTGGGGGAGGGGGAAGGAAATAAACAAAGATAATGGCATATTTTGCAAATCAGTTTTTGTGTAAAGCAACGGTTTGCAGAAAGAGTCCAAGTTATTTTCTTTTATTTTCTTTTTGTCATTATTTCATTATGGGTGTGTGCTTTTCCCAAAAATTGTGAGCTCGGATGACCTAAAGGAATCAATACCAAAATCCAAAACGATTTTAATGGTTAATACGAGACCCATGGTTAAGAAAAATAACGCGCAAACTAATATAAACAAACGCAACAACAGGGACTGATCACCCCGCGATGTGGAAAACAGATAGACCTTCAAAAGTGAGAAAGGTATTGAAAATATGTACACAGAGAAATAAGAACAACGTTGAATTCATAATATACAACCAATCATATGGTAAAGCACTAGAGTTTGCTGTTCTAGAAATGTGCAAAATCGCGAAGCAATATAGAAGAAACAAGCTAGCATGGTCAAAAGAAGACCATTTATTCAAAGAATATTCCCAACAAACTATTAAGGAGATCGCCAACAGAGCCATTACCAAGTTTGAAATAATCCTGTTTACTCCAACTAGATGGATAACAACAGAATTTCAGATTATCATATGACCCCTTCGGGAGGCCAGTACAGACTGTACCAGAAAATAAGGGATAAAAACAAATGGAAAAATATGAAAGATGATTTCAAGAAATACGTAAGAAATTGTAAGGCATGTTTAGTTAATAAGACGACTAGACATACTAACGAAGAAACAGTTGTAACTACAAGACCGACAAAATCTTTTGACAAAATTTCATTCAACAACAGTTGGACGACTAACAAAAACTAACAAAAACAACAGGTATGCAATAACCATACAATGTGACTTAACAAAATACATTGTAGTAACACCTATCCATAACAAAAAAGCAAATACTATAGCAAGAGCATTCATGGAACATTTATAGAATTAAAATCAGATCAAGGACTAGAATATAACAATGAAATATTACACAAAGTCTCAGAAATCTTTAAAATCAAACAGACTTTTAGTACAGTTTACCATTCACAGACAATAGGATCATTAGAAAGAAATCATAGATGTCTAAACGAATACCTAAGAAGTTATACAAACGAACATCATGATGACTAGGACGATTGGACAAAATTTTACGAATTTGTTTGCAATACAACAGAACACACATACACAAACTACACACCATACGAACTAGTGTTTGGAAGAAAAGCACATTTACCACAAGATATATTCAAAACAAAAATAGAACCAGTTTATCATATTGACGATTATTATTTCGAAATGAAATATAAACTCCAAAAATCAAACGAAATAGGCAGAGAAAATTTGATAAAAGCAAAGCATAAAAGACATCAAATCTTAAATTGAAATACAGTGCCGATCATTATGCAGATAGGAGATCAGGTAAATTTGGAAAATGAAAACAGAAAAAAATAGATAAAACCTACATTTAACACAGTAGTAAGTGAACAAGGGCCTAATTACGTAATACAAAACAATACATCAAAGAAAATCTCTACAGTACACAAACCAGACTAATTGAGTACACAGGAGAATAACTTCAATCATTGTGATTCATTACGTTATTCTATTAAAGGGGGGGAGGTGTAGCATATCTGTTATACAGAACTTATTATAATACATACTATCAATTATAGATACATTGTAACACACTTCGGAAAGCCAAATCACACCATTGCAACACATTCATTATAAAACATAAGCAAATCAATCCACACGATAGCAACACACCCAGACCATACCGTTAATAGAAAAAAAACAATTGAGACACATTTATCGAAAAAAACCAAAACGCGCAGCATAAGCAATTCAAGCGTCACCACAGCAAAGCAGACAAACTGAGAACACATAGCAACTTATCGCTGAAAACGCAGCGTATGCAAAGACCGGCGAACACACCGGTTCCTTGGCTAGAACAGTTGAAACTTTCCAGAACATTTGTAAAAACACTAAAAGCGCAGCATAGGCACAACATGACAGACACCTCACTCCGATACAATGTATAAATTGCACCTCATATCAATAACCTTTAATTAGCACAAAAACACATTCCAAAACCAAATGTAACCAAATGTAAATAATATCTAATAAGTATAAATAAAACCAATTCCGATAGCAAGAGAACAGATTCGTTCGGACTGTCAAGATAGGATGTTACGCTGCCTAAAAACTTCGCCTTCCAATTTATTTCTAGAGTTTAGTTATGTCCCCCTACCCAAGCCAAGGGTTCTAAACTCCAACATGTCCAGTAAGGGAAACCCCTTCCGGGTTTCTATGATCGCCTGGACGATCAAGTGTTGAAAAGTCCACTTCGAACAAAGTTTTATGGATTAACATGAGTTCTGAAACAGTTTCTCTAATTGTGAATCTTAAACGTCACCTGGAATATACGTTGTTTTTTCCAAAATCCTTTGCAAACATCCTTATTCTTCTTCTATTTGGCGTAATGTCCATGCCGCGGACATGCCGGCCTATACATAATTTATTACCACACAGCCGGATAGTCAAATCCTTGCTACGGGGAGACGGTCCATTCTAGGATTGAACCCATGACGGGCATCTTATTGAGTGGTTCGAGTAGACGACTGTACTATGGGACCGCCCCTAACGGCAAACATCCTAAAGTTCCTAAATACCCCCGAAATTATCTTGCATAACCCTGTGACGACTTAACAACATGGGTTCAAGCTCTAAATGGACTTAATAATAACATACATAATAACAGTAACTGTAAACAATTGACTAAAATAAGTGTTTGGTTACAATGACAATACTCTACAAAGTCAAATATGCTACCTAATCGAGATAAGTAACTATATTGCCTGACTTCAATCAAAATATATAGTTTAAGTTGTTCACAGGGTGTGATAAGGGAATTAACATAATTTTGTGATGCTCAATTCAATGGTAAACCGATCCCCATTCCCAAATTTGTGTGATATCGCTCTGATTGCTAAAACATTGCATTGCACTGCAACATCTAGTTTCAATTTTCTTTTTATTCAACGAGGAACTTACTTGCTGATACAATAAATTACATTATGTTATTATTCTCTATTTGTCTAACTTACACATATTTACACAGTCTTCTTTTGAGTGGGGCCAGTCTCCGCCTACGATAATGGCCGCTTTGCAATACTGTCATCTAATCTACTCCTGCCTTCTTCATCATTTTAGTCCACCTCCTCTACCGTGGGGCCCGTGCGTCCGCCGAACCCGCCAGCCTGCTGGCCACAGCTAGTCGGGGATGGACCGGCTCCCGATTGCTGATGCAACTTCGTCATGATCGGACTGCAAGCCCGCGTCAGCTCCTGCATTTTGTGATCGTACTCTTCCTTCTCTGCCATACTGTTGCCGTCGATCCAGCGCAGTGTCTCGTTGCACCGTTCCTCGATAGTTTTGCGATCGCCTTCGCTCAGTTTCGAGCCGGCTGATTCTAGCGTTTGCTTGAGACTGAAACAGTACGCCTCGAGCTGATTGCGAGCCGCGACTCGCTCCCGTTGCTTTTCATCCTCCTCGCGGAATTTCTCCGCCTCGGCCAGCATGCGATCGATATCCGCCTGCGACAAGCGGCCCTTGTCGTTCTTGATCGTGATGTTTTTCTCCTTGCCGGTGCTCATTTCCTTCGCCGATACGTTCAGAATACCGTTGGCGTCCAGATCAAAGGTTACCTCAATCTTTGGCACACCGCGCGGTGCCGGCGGAATGCCTGATAGGTCGAACTGGCCCAGCAGATTATTGTCCTTTGTCATGGCTCTCTCGCCCTCAAACACCTGAATCGACACTCCGGGCTGGTTGTCCGCGTAGGTCGAGAAGGTCTGCGTCTGTTTGCACGGAATGCGCGAATTTCGCTCGATCAGCTTCGTCATCACTCCGCCGGCCGTTTCGATTCCGAGCGACAACGGAGCCACATCGACCAACAATACATCTTGGATCTTTTCGTCCTTGTCTCCACTAAGAATAGCCGCCTGGACGGCCGCACCGTATGCTACCGCCTCATCCGGGTTGATCGACAGGTTCAGCGATTTGCCGCAGAAGAAGTTCTGCAACAGCGACTGCACCTTCGGGATGCGGGTCGATCCACCTACCAGCACGATGTCGTGAATGGAGCTTTTGTCCATCTTTGCATCCGACAGGGCCTTCTCCACCGGTTGCAGTGTCGAGCGGAACAGATCCGAGCACAGCTCCTCGAATCGTGCTCGGCTGATCTTTGTGTAGTAGTCGATTCCGTCCATGAGGGCATCGATCTCGATCGTGGCCTCCGTGCTGGAGGAAAGCGTCCGCTTCGCTCGCTCGCATGCCGTCCTCAAGCGTCGCAGTGCTCTGGCGTTCTTGGACACGTCCTTCTTGAACTTGCGTTTGAACTCCTCCACGAAATGGCCCACCATTCGGTTGTCGAAGTCTTCGCCTCCCAGGTGTGTGTCACCGGCTGTGGCTCGTACCTCGAACAGAGAGCCCTCGTCGATCGTCAAAATGGACACGTCGAACGTTCCTCCGCCGAGATCGAAGATCAACACGTTGCGCTCGCCCTTCAGGTTCTTGTCCAAACCGTAAGCCAATGCGGCCGCCGTCGGTTCGTTGATGATTCGCATCACATTCAGGCCCGCGATCGCACCGGCATCCTTCGTGGCTTGTCGCTGGCTGTCATTGAAGTACGCTGGAACCGTGATGACCGCATTCTTCACAGAGTGTCCCAGATATGCTTCGGCCGTTTCCTTCATTTTCGTCAGCACCATCGAGCTGACTTCCTCTGGTGCAAACGTTTTGCGCTCTCCTTTGAATTCCACCTGAATCTTCGGCTTGCCGCAGTCGTTGACCACCTTGAACGGCCAGTGCTTGATATCGGCCTGAATCTTAGGGTCGTCATACCGGCGTCCGATCAGTCGCTTGGCATCGAACACTGTGTTTGTGGGGTTCATGGCCACCTGGTTCTTGGCCGCGTCACCGATGAGGCGCTCCGTGTCCGAAAACGCAACATAGCTCGGTGTGGTTCTGTTGCCCTGGTCGTTGGCAATAATCTCCACCTTGCCGTGCTGAAACACTCCCACGCACGAATAGGTCGTGCCCAGATCGATTCCAATTGCAGAAGGCATCTTGTCAATGCTGTGTCTATTATACTGTATGCACTGAAATTCTTCACTGATAGCGCAGAAAAACTGTTCACGTTTGTGTATCTTGAGTGATAATTCACTATTTCAATTTGTTTGGTTCACCACGTTCTAGTTCACGATAGCTCGCTCTTTACTCTTTGCTTGTTATTTTCTGAATGACGCTCACTGCTCGAAACACGGCTATATATATCAAACCATACAATTTCTAGAATGCTCCACAAGCTACTCGATCCTACTCGAACCTACTCGAGCCACATCGAGTGTGTGCTCGATTGCACGCGAGACTGGTCGAATACGAGCTCGAATCATCTAGCAGTGGGTCTTGGCTGTGCTAAGCTGCTCTCGCGTTACATTTTGTCTCGGCTATTGTGTACGATGAGCGACAACTGCCTACCGCTACGGATTGCAGCTATGGCCATTCCTTTGTCAACCATCACCGTAAAGGATATTATTTTTTAGCTGATTTTCAGTACACCCACTGATTTTTTCATTTAAAATTTTAATTTAACTTTTACGCCCATTCTTCCCATTGCGTAGTTGAAAATTTTGATAAAAAACAATTCGTGTATTTTATTTATTCATTTTAACCCATTCAGTGATTTTCCGGAGTGAGACTCTTGCTGTACTTTTGTTCTGCGTTTCGCGTGGGGGAGGGGGAAGGAAATAAACAAAGATAATGGCATATTTTGCAAATCAGTTTTTGTGTAAAGCAACGGTTTGCAGAAAGAGTCCAAGTTATTTTCTTTTATTTTCTTTTTGTCATTATTTCATTATGGGTGTGTGCTTTTCCCAAAAATTGTGAGCTCGGATGACCTAAAGGAATCAATACCAAAATCCAAAACGATTTTAATGGTTAATACGAGACCCATGGTTAAGAAAAATAACGCGCAAACTAATATAAACAAACGCAACAACAGGGACTGATCACCCCGCGATGTGGAAAACAGATAGACCTTCAAAAGTGAGAAAGGTATTGAAAATATGTACACAGAGAAATAAGAACAACGTTGAATTCATAATATACAACCAATCATATGGTAAAGCACTAGAGTTTGCTGTTCTAGAAATGTGCAAAATCGCGAAGCAATATAGAAGAAACAAGCTAGCATGGTCAAAAGAAGACCATTTATTCAAAGAATATTCCCAACAAACTATTAAGGAGATCGCCAACAGAGCCATTACCAAGTTTGAAATAATCCTGTTTACTCCAACTAGATGGATAACAACAGAATTTCAGATTATCATATGACCCCTTCGGGAGGCCAGTACAGACTGTACCAGAAAATAAGGGATAAAAACAAATGGAAAAATATGAAAGATGATTTCAAGAAATACGTAAGAAATTGTAAGGCATGTTTAGTTAATAAGACGACTAGACATACTAACGAAGAAACAGTTGTAACTACAAGACCGACAAAATCTTTTGACAAAATTTCATTCAACAACAGTTGGACGACTAACAAAAACTAACAAAAACAACAGGTATGCAATAACCATACAATGTGACTTAACAAAATACATTGTAGTAACACCTATCCATAACAAAAAAGCAAATACTATAGCAAGAGCATTCATGGAACATTTATAGAATTAAAATCAGATCAAGGACTAGAATATAACAATGAAATATCTGAGACACAAAGTCTCAGAAATCTTTAAAATCAAACAGACTTTTAGTACAGTTTACCATTCACAGACAATAGGATCATTAGAAAGAAATCATAGATGTCTAAACGAATACCTAAGAAGTTATACAAACTAACATCATGATGACTAGGACGATTGGACAAAATTTTACGAATTTGTTTGCAATACAACAGAACACACATACACAAACTACACACCATACGAACTAGTGTTTGGAAGAAAAGCACATTTACCACAAGATATATTCAAAACAAAAATAGAACCAGTTTATTATATTGACGATTATTATTTCGAAATGAAATATAAACTCCAAAAATCAAACGAAATAGGCAGAGAAAATTTGATAAAAGCAAAGCATAAAAGACATCAAATCTTAAATTGAAATACAGTGCCGATCATTATGCAGATAGGAGATCAGGTAAATTTGGAAAATGAAAACAGAAAAAAATAGATAAAACCTACATTTAACACAGTAGTAAGTGACCAAGGGCCTAATTACGTAATACAAAACAATACATCAAAGAAAATCTCTACAGTACACAAACCAGACTAATTGAGTACACAGGAGAATAACTTCAATCATTGTGATTCATTACGTTATTCTATTAAAGGGGGGGAGGTGTAGCATATCTGTTATACAGAACTTATTATAATACATACTATCAATTATAGATACATTGTAACACACTTCGGAAAGCCAAATCACACCATTGCAACACACTCATTATAAAACATAAGCAAATCAATCCACACGATAGCAACACACCCAGACCATACCGTTAATAGAAAAAAAACAATTGAGACACATTTATCGAAAAAAACCAAAACGCGCAGCATAAGCAATTCAAGCGTCCCCACAGCAAAGCAGACAAACTGAGAACACATAGCAACTTATCGCTGAAAACGCAGCGTATGCAAAGACCGGCGAACATACCGGTTCCTTGGCTAGAACAGTTGAAACTTTCCAGAACATTTGTAAAAACACTAAAAGCGCAGCATAGGCACAACATGACAGACACCTCACTCCGATCTTCTTCTTCTTTGGCTCAACAACCGATGCCGGTCAAGGCCTGCCAACACACTTGTGGGGTTGGCTTTCAGTGACTTATTGATTTCCCCCCATAGCAGGATAGTCAGTCCTACGTATGGCGGCACGGTCTATTTGGGGCTTGAACCCATGACGGGCATGTTGTTAAGTCGTACGAGTTGACGACTGTACCATTAGACCGGCACCTCACTCCGATACAATGTATAAATTGCACCTCATATCAATAACCTTTAATTAGCACAAAAACACATTCCAAAACCAAATGTAACCAAATGTAAATAACATCTAATAAGTATAAATAAAACCAATTCCGATAGCAAGAGAACAGATTCGTTCGGACTGTCAAGATAGGATGTTACGCTGCCTAAAAACTTCGCCTTCCAATTTATTTCTAGAGTTTAGTTATGTCCCCCTACGTTCAAGTGTTGAAAAGTCCACTTCGAACAAAGTTTTATGGATCAACATGAGTTCTGAAACAGTTTATCTAATTGTGAATCTTAAACGTCACCTGGAAATATACGTTGTTTTTTCCAACATCCTTTGCAAACATCCTTCTTCTTCTTCTATTTGGCGTAACGTCCCTGCCGCGGACATGCCGGCCTATACATAATTTTTTACCACACAGCCGGATAGTCAAATCCTTGCTACGGGGAGACGGTCCATTCTAGGATTGAACCCATGACGGGCATCTTATTGAGTGGTTCGTGTAGACGACTGTACTATGGGACCGCCCCTAACGGCAAACATCCTAAAGTTCCTAAATACCCCCGAAATTATCTTGCATAACCCTGTGACGACTTAACAACATGGGTTCAAGCCCTAAATGGACATAATAATAACATACATAATAACAGTAACTGTAAACAATTGACTAAAATAAGTGTTTGGTTACAATGACAATACTCTACAAAGTCAAATATGCTACCTAATCGAGATAAGTAACTATATTGCCTGACTTCAATCAAAATATATAGTTTAAGTTGTTCACAGGGTGTGATAAGGGAATTAACATAATTTTGTGATGCTCAATTCAATGGTAAACCGATCCCCATTCCCAAATTTGTGTGATATCGCTCTGATTGCTAAAACATTGCATTGCACTGCAACATCTAGTTTCAATTTTCTTTTTATTCAACGAGGAACTTACTTGCTGATACAATAAATTACATTATGTTATTATTCTCTATTTGTCTAACTTACACATATTTACACAGTCTTCTTTTGAGTGGAGCCAGTCTCCGCCTACGATAATGGCCGCTTTGCAATACTGTCATCTAATCTACTCCTGCCTTCTTCATCATCTTAGTCCACCTCCTCTACCGTGGGGCCCGCGCGTCCGCCGAACCCGCCAGCCTGCTGGCCACAGCTAGTCGGGGATGGACCGGCTCCCGATTGCTGATGCAACTTCGTCATGATCGGACTGCAAGCCCGCGTCAGCTCCTGCATTTTGTGATCGTACTCTTCCTTCTCTGCCATACTGTTGCCGTCGATCCAGCGCAGTGTCTCGTTGCACCGTTCCTCGATAGTTTTGCGATCGCCTTCGCTCAGTTTCGAGCCGGCTGATTCTAGCGTTTGCTTGAGACTGAAACAGTACGCCTCGAGCTGATTGCGAGCCGCGACTCGCTCCCGTTGCTTTTCATCCTCCTCGCGGAATTTCTCCGCCTCGGCCAGCATGCGATCGATATCCGCCTGCGACAAGCGGCCCTTGTCGTTCTTGATCGTGATGTTTTTCTCCTTGCCGGTGCTCATTTCCTTCGCCGATACGTTCAGAATACCGTTGGCGTCCAGATCAAAGGTTACCTCAATCTTTGGCACACCGCGCGGTGCCGGCGGAATGCCTGATAGGTCGAACTGGCCCAGCAGATTATTGTCCTTTGTCATGGCTCTCTCGCCCTCAAACACCTGAATCGACACTCCGGGCTGGTTGTCCGCGTAGGTCGAGAAGGTCTGCGTCTGTTTGCACGGAATGCGCGAATTTCGCTCGATCAGCTTCGTCATCACTCCGCCGGCCGTTTCGATTCCGAGCGACAACGGAGCCACATCGACCAACAATACATCTTGGATCTTTTCGTCCTTGTCTCCACTAAGAATAGCCGCCTGGACGGCCGCACCGTATGCTACCGCCTCATCCGGGTTGATCGACAGGTTCAGCGATTTGCCGCAGAAGAAGTTCTGCAACAGCGACTGCACCTTCGGGATGCGGGTCGATCCACCTACCAGCACGATGTCGTGAATGGAGCTTTTGTCCATCTTTGCATCCGACAGGGCCTTCTCCACCGGTTGCAGTGTCGAGCGGAACAGATCCGAGCACAGCTCCTCGAATCGTGCTCGGCTGATCTTTGTGTAGTAGTCGATTCCGTCCATGAGGGCATCGATCTCGATCGTGGCCTCCGTGCTGGAGGAAAGCGTCCGCTTCGCTCGCTCGCATGCCGTCCTCAAGCGTCGCAGTGCTCTGGCGTTCTTGGACACGTCCTTCTTGAACTTGCGTTTGAACTCCTCCACGAAATGGCCCACCATTCGGTTGTCGAAGTCTTCGCCTCCCAGGTGTGTGTCACCGGCTGTGGCTCGTACCTCGAACAGAGAGCCCTCGTCGATCGTCAAAATGGACACGTCGAACGTTCCTCCGCCGAGATCGAAGATCAACACGTTGCGCTCGCCCTTCAGGTTCTTGTCCAAACCGTAAGCCAATGCGGCCGCCGTCGGTTCGTTGATGATTCGCATCACATTCAGGCCCGCGATCGCACCGGCATCCTTCGTGGCTTGTCGCTGGCTGTCATTGAAGTACGCTGGAACCGTGATGACCGCATTCTTCACAGAGTGTCCCAGATATGCTTCGGCCGTTTCCTTCATTTTCGTCAGCACCATCGAGCTGACTTCCTCTGGTGCAAACGTCTTGCGCTCTCCTTTGAATTCCACCTGAATCTTCGGCTTGCCGCAGTCGTTGACCACCTTGAACGGCCAGTGCTTGATATCGGCCTGAATCTTAGGGTCGTCATACCGGCGTCCGATCAGTCGCTTGGCATCGAACACTGTGTTTGTGGGGTTCATGGCCACCTGGTTCTTGGCCGCGTCACCGATGAGGCGCTCCGTGTCCGAAAACGCAACATAGCTCGGTGTGGTTCTGTTGCCCTGGTCGTTGGCAATAATCTCCACCTTGCCGTGCTGAAACACTCCCACGCACGAATAGGTCGTGCCCAGATCGATTCCAATTGCAGAAGGCATCTTGTCAATGCTGTGTCTATTATACTGTATGCACTGAAATTCTTCACTGATAGCGCAGAAAAACTGTTCACGTTTGTGTATCTTGAGTGATAATTCACTATTTCAATTTGTTTGGTTCACCACGTTCTAGTTCACGATAGCTCGCTCTTTACTCTTTGCTTGTTATTTTCTGAATGACGCTCACTGCTCGAAACACGGCTATATATATCAAACCATACAATTTCTAGAATGCTCCACAAGCTACTCGATCCTACTCGAACCTACTCGAGCCACATCGAGAGTGTGCTCGATTGCACGCGAGACTGGTCGAATACGAGCTCGAATCATCTAGCAGTGGGTCTTGGCTGTGCTAAGCTGCTCTCGCGTTACATTTTGTCTCGGCTATTGTGTACGATGAGCGACAACTGCCTACCGCTACGGATTGCAGCTATGGCCATTCCTTTGTCAACCATCACCGTAAAGGATATTATTTTTTAGCTGATTTTCAGTACACCCACTGATTTTTTCATTTAAAATTTTAATTTAACTTTTACGCCCATTCTTCCCATTGCGTAGTTGAAAATTTTGATAAAAAACAATTCGTGTATTTTATTTATTCATTTTAACCCATTCAGTGATTTTCCGGAGTGAGACTCTTGCTGTACTTTTGTTCTGCGTTTCGCGTGGGGGAGGGGGAAGGAAATAAACAAAGATAATGGCATATTTTGCAAATCAGTTTTTGTGTAAAGCAACGGTTTGCAGAAAGAGTCCAAGTTATTTTCTTTTATTTTCTTTTTGTCATTATTTCATTATGGGTGTGTGCTTTTCCCAAAAATTGTGAGCTCGGATGACCTAAAGGAATCAATACCAAAATCCAAAACGATTTTAATGGTTAATACGAGACCCATGGTTAAGAAAAATAACGCGCAAACTAATATAAACAAACGCAACAACAGGGACTGATCACCCCGCGATGTGGAAAACAGATAGACCTTCAAAAGTGAGAAAGGTATTGAAAATATGTACACAGAGAAATAAGAACAACGTTGAATTCATAATATACAACCAATCATATGGTAAAGCACTAGAGTTTGCTGTTCTAGAAATGTGCAAAATCGCGAAGCAATATAGAAGAAACAAGCTAGCATGGTCAAAAGAAGACCATTTATTCAAAGAATATTCCCAACAAACTATTAAGGAGATCGCCAACAGAGCCATTACCAAGTTTGAAATAATCCTGTTTACTCCAACTAGATGGATAACAACAGAATTTCAGATTATCATATGACCCCTTCGGGAGGCCAGTACAGACTGTACCAGAAAATAAGGGATAAAAACAAATGGAAAAATATGAAAGATGATTTCAAGAAATACGTAAGAAATTGTAAGGCATGTTTAGTTAATAAGACGACTAGACATACTAACGAAGAAACAGTTGTAACTACAAGACCGACAAAATCTTTTGACAAAATTTCATTCAACAACAGTTGGACGACTAACAAAAACTAACAAAAACAACAGGTATGCAATAACCATACAATGTGACTTAACAAAATACATTGTAGTAACACCTATCCATAACAAAAAAGCAAATACTATAGCAAGAGCATTCATGGAACATTTATAGAATTAAAATCAGATCAAGGACTAGAATATAACAATGAAATATCTGAGACACAAAGTCTCAGAAATCTTTAAAATCAAACAGACTTTTAGTACAGTTTACCATTCACAGACAATAGGATCATTAGAAAGAAATCATAGATGTCTAAACGAATACCTAAGAAGTTATACAAACTAACATCATGATGACTAGGACGATTGGACAAAATTTTACGAATTTGTTTGCAATACAACAGAACACACATACACAAACTACACACCATACGAACTAGTGTTTGGAAGAAAAGCACATTTACCACAAGATATATTCAAAACAAAAATAGAACCAGTTTATTATATTGACGATTATTATTTCGAAATGAAATATAAACTCCAAAAATCAAACGAAATAGGCAGAGAAAATTTGATAAAAGCAAAGCATAAAAGACATCAAATCTTAAATTGAAATACAGTGCCGATCATTATGCAGATAGGAGATCAGGTAAATTTGGAAAATGAAAACAGAAAAAAAATAGATAAAACCTACATTTAACACAGTAGTAAGTGACCAAGGGCCTAATTACGTAATACAAAACAATACATCAAAGAAAATCTCTACAGTACACAAACCAGACTAATTGAGTACACAGGAGAATAACTTCAATCATTGTGATTCATTACGTTATTCTATTAAAGGGGGGGAGGTGTAGCATATCTGTTATACAGAACTTATTATAATACATACTATCAATTATAGATACATTGTAACACACTTCGGAAAGCCAAATCACACCATTGCAACACACTCATTATAAAACATAAGCAAATCAATCCACACGATAGCAACACACCCAGACCATACCGTTAATAGAAAAAAAACAATTGAGACACATTTATCGAAAAAAACCAAAACGCGCAGCATAAGCAATTCAAGCGTCCCCACAGCAAAGCAGACAAACTGAGAACACATAGCAACTTATCGCTGAAAACGCAGCGTATGCAAAGACCGGCGAACATACCGGTTCCTTGGCTAGAACAGTTGAAACTTTCCAGAACATTTGTAAAAACACTAAAAGCGCAGCATAGGCACAACATGACAGACACCTCACTCCGATCTTCTTCTTCTTTGGCTCAACAACCGATGCCGGTCAAGGCCTGCCAACACACTTGTGGGGTTGGCTTTCAGTGACTTATTGATTTCCCCCCATAGCAGGATAGTCAGTCCTACGTATGGCGGCACGGTCTATTTGGGGCTTGAACCCATGACGGGCATGTTGTTAAGTCGTACGAGTTGACGACTGTACCATTAGACCGGCACCTCACTCCGATACAATGTATAAATTGCACCTCATATCAATAACCTTTAATTAGCACAAAAACACATTCCAAAACCAAATGTAACCAAATGTAAATAACATCTAATAAGTATAAATAAAACCAATTCCGATAGCAAGAGAACAGATTCGTTCGGACTGTCAAGATAGGATGTTACGCTGCCTAAAAACTTCGCCTTCCAATTTATTTCTAGAGTTTAGTTATGTCCCCCTACGATCAAGTGTTGAAAAGTCCACTTCGAACAAAGTTTTATGGATCAACATGAGTTCTGAAACAGTTTATCTAATTGTGAATCTTAAACGTCACCTGGAAATATACGTTGTTTTTTCCAACATCCTTTGCAAACATCCTTCTTCTTCTTCTATTTGGCGTAACGTCCCTGCCGCGGACATGCCGGCCTATACATAATTTTTTACCACACAGCCGGATAGTCAAATCCTTGCTACGGGGAGACGGTCCATTCTAGGATTGAACCCATGACGGGCATCTTATTGAGTGGTTCGTGTAGACGACTGTACTATGGGACCGCCCCTAACGGCAAACATCCTAAAGTTCCTAAATACCCCCGAAATTATCTTGCATAACCCTGTGACGACTTAACAACATGGGTTCAAGCCCTAAATGGACATAATAATAACATACATAATAACAGTAACTGTAAACAATTGACTAAAATAAGTGTTTGGTTACAATGACAATACTCTACAAAGTCAAATATGCTACCTAATCGAGATAAGTAACTATATTGCCTGACTTCAATCAAAATATATAGTTTAAGTTGTTCACAGGGTGTGATAAGGGAATTAACATAATTTTGTGATGCTCAATTCAATGGTAAACCGATCCCCATTCCCAAATTTGTGTGATATCGCTCTGATTGCTAAAACATTGCATTGCACTGCAACATCTAGTTTCAATTTTCTTTTTATTCAACGAGGAACTTACTTGCTGATACAATAAATTACATTATGTTATTATTCTCTATTTGTCTAACTTACACATATTTACACAGTCTTCTTTTGAGTGGAGCCAGTCTCCGCCTACGATAATGGCCGCTTTGCAATACTGTCATCTAATCTACTCCTGCCTTCTTCATCATCTTAGTCCACCTCCTCTACCGTGGGGCCCGCGCGTCCGCCGAACCCGCCAGCCTGCTGGCCACAGCTAGTCGGGGATGGACCGGCTCCCGATTGCTGATGCAACTTCGTCATGATCGGACTGCAAGCCCGCGTCAGCTCCTGCATTTTGTGATCGTACTCTTCCTTCTCTGCCATACTGTTGCCGTCGATCCAGCGCAGTGTCTCGTTGCACCGTTCCTCGATAGTTTTGCGATCGCCTTCGCTCAGTTTCGAGCCGGCTGATTCTAGCGTTTGCTTGAGACTGAAACAGTACGCCTCGAGCTGATTGCGAGCCGCGACTCGCTCCCGTTGCTTTTCATCCTCCTCGCGGAATTTCTCCGCCTCGGCCAGCATGCGATCGATATCCGCCTGCGACAAGCGGCCCTTGTCGTTCTTGATCGTGATGTTTTTCTCCTTGCCGGTGCTCATTTCCTTCGCCGATACGTTCAGAATACCGTTGGCGTCCAGATCAAAGGTTACCTCAATCTTTGGCACACCGCGCGGTGCCGGCGGAATGCCTGATAGGTCGAACTGGCCCAGCAGATTATTGTCCTTTGTCATGGCTCTCTCGCCCTCAAACACCTGAATCGACACTCCGGGCTGGTTGTCCGCGTAGGTCGAGAAGGTCTGCGTCTGTTTGCACGGAATGCGCGAATTTCGCTCGATCAGCTTCGTCATCACTCCGCCGGCCGTTTCGATTCCGAGCGACAACGGAGCCACATCGACCAACAATACATCTTGGATCTTTTCGTCCTTGTCTCCACTAAGAATAGCCGCCTGGACGGCCGCACCGTATGCTACCGCCTCATCCGGGTTGATCGACAGGTTCAGCGATTTGCCGCAGAAGAAGTTCTGCAACAGCGACTGCACCTTCGGGATGCGGGTCGATCCACCTACCAGCACGATGTCGTGAATGGAGCTTTTGTCCATCTTTGCATCCGACAGGGCCTTCTCCACCGGTTGCAGTGTCGAGCGGAACAGATCCGAGCACAGCTCCTCGAATCGTGCTCGGCTGATCTTTGTGTAGTAGTCGATTCCGTCCATGAGGGCATCGATCTCGATCGTGGCCTCCGTGCTGGAGGAAAGCGTCCGCTTCGCTCGCTCGCATGCCGTCCTCAAGCGTCGCAGTGCTCTGGCGTTCTTGGACACGTCCTTCTTGAACTTGCGTTTGAACTCCTCCACGAAATGGCCCACCATTCGGTTGTCGAAGTCTTCGCCTCCCAGGTGTGTGTCACCGGCTGTGGCTCGTACCTCGAACAGAGAGCCCTCGTCGATCGTCAAAATGGACACGTCGAACGTTCCTCCGCCGAGATCGAAGATCAACACGTTGCGCTCGCCCTTCAGGTTCTTGTCCAAACCGTAAGCCAATGCGGCCGCCGTCGGTTCGTTGATGATTCGCATCACATTCAGGCCCGCGATCGCACCGGCATCCTTCGTGGCTTGTCGCTGGCTGTCATTGAAGTACGCTGGAACCGTGATGACCGCATTCTTCACAGAGTGTCCCAGATATGCTTCGGCCGTTTCCTTCATTTTCGTCAGCACCATCGAGCTGACTTCCTCTGGTGCAAACGTCTTGCGCTCTCCTTTGAATTCCACCTGAATCTTCGGCTTGCCGCAGTCGTTGACCACCTTGAACGGCCAGTGCTTGATATCGGCCTGAATCTTAGGGTCGTCATACCGGCGTCCGATCAGTCGCTTGGCATCGAACACTGTGTTTGTGGGGTTCATGGCCACCTGGTTCTTGGCCGCGTCACCGATGAGGCGCTCCGTGTCCGAAAACGCAACATAGCTCGGTGTGGTTCTGTTGCCCTGGTCGTTGGCAATAATCTCCACCTTGCCGTGCTGAAACACTCCCACGCACGAATAGGTCGTGCCCAGATCGATTCCAATTGCAGAAGGCATCTTGTCAATGCTGTGTCTATTATACTGTATGCACTGAAATTCTTCACTGATAGCGCAGAAAAACTGTTCACGTTTGTGTATCTTGAGTGATAATTCACTATTTCAATTTGTTTGGTTCACCACGTTCTAGTTCACGATAGCTCGCTCTTTACTCTTTGCTTGTTATTTTCTGAATGACGCTCACTGCTCGAAACACGGCTATATATATCAAACCATACAATTTCTAGAATGCTCCACAAGCTACTCGATCCTACTCGAACCTACTCGAGCCACATCGAGAGTGTGCTCGATTGCACGCGAGACTGGTCGAATACGAGCTCGAATCATCTAGCAGTGGGTCTTGGCTGTGCTAAGCTGCTCTCGCGTTACATTTTGTCTCGGCTATTGTGTACGATGAGCGACAACTGCCTACCGCTACGGATTGCAGCTATGGCCATTCCTTTGTCAACCATCACCGTAAAGGATATTATTTTTTAGCTGATTTTCAGTACACCCACTGATTTTTTCATTTAAAATTTAAATTTAACTTTTACGCCCATTCTTCCCATTGCGTAGTTGAAAATTTTGATAAAAAACAGTTCGTGTATTTTATTTATTCTCTCGCGCTACATTTTGTCTCGGCTATTGTGTACGATGAGCGACAACTGCCTACCGCTACGGATTGCAGCTATGGCCATTCCTTTGTCAACCATCACCGTAAAGGATATTATTTTTTAGCTGATTTTCAGTACACCCACTGATTTTTTCATTTAAAATTTTAATTTAACTTTTACGCCCATTCTTCCCATTGCGTAGTTGAAAATTTTGATAAAAAACAATTCGTGTATTTTATTTATTCATTTTAACCCATTCAGTGATTTTCCGGAGTGAGACTGCTGTTGCTGTACTTTTGTTCTGCGTTTCGCGTGGGGGAGGGGGAAGGAAATAAACAAAGATAATGGCATATTTTGCAAATCAGTTTTTGTGTAAAGCAACGGTTTGCAGAAAGAGTCCAAGTTATTTTCTTTTATTTTCTTTTTGTCATTATTTCATTATGGGTGTGTGCTTTTCCCAAAAATTGTGAGCTCGGATGACCTAAAGGAATCAATACCAAAATCCAAAACGATTTTAATGGTTAATACGAGACCCATGGTTAAGAAAAATAACGCGCAAACTAATATAAACAAACGCAACAACAGGGACTGATCACCCCGCGATGTGGAAAACAGATAGACCTTCAAAAGTGAGAAAGGTATTGAAAATATGTACACAGAGAAATAAGAACAACGTTGAATTCATAATATACAACCAATCATATGGTAAAGCACTAGAGTTTGCTGTTCTAGAAATGTGCAAAATCGCAAAGCAATATAGAAGAAACAAGCTAGCATGGTCAAAAGAAGACCATTTATTCAAAGAATATTCCCAACAAACTATTAAGGAGATCGCCAACAGAGCCATTACCAAGTTTGAAATAATCCTGTTTACTCCAACTAGATGGATAACAACAGAATTTCAGATTATCATATGACCCCTTCGGGAGCCCAGTACAGACTGTACCAGAAAATAAGGGATAAAAACAAATGGAAAAATATGAAAGATGATTTCAAGAAATACGTAAGAAATTGTAAGGCATGTTTAGTTAATAAGACGACTAGACATACTAACGAAGAAACAGTTGTAACTACAAGACCGACAAAATCTTTTGACAAAATTTCAATCAACAACAGTTGGACGACTAACAAAAACTAACAAAAACAACAGGTATGCAATAACCATACAATGTGACTTAACAAAATACATCGTAGTAACACCTATCCATAACAAAAAAGCAAATACTATAGCAAGAGCATTCATGGAACATTTATAGAATTAAAATCAGATCAAGGACTAGAATATAACAATGAAATATTACACAAAGTCTCAGAAATCTTTAAAATCAAACAGACTTTTAGTACAGTTTACCATTCACAGACAATAGGATCATTAGAAAGAAATCATAGATGTCTAAACGAATACCTAAGAAGTTATACAAACGAACATCATGATGACTAGGACGATTGGACAAAATTTTACGAATTTGTTTACAATACAACAGAACACACATACACAAACTACACACCATACGAACTAGTGTTTGGAAGAAAAGCACATTTACCACAAGATATATTCAAAACAAAAATAGAACCAGTTTATTATATTGACGATTATTATTTCGAAATGAAATATAAACTCCAAAAATCAAACGAAATAGGCAGAGAAAATTTGATAAAAGCAAAGCATAAAAGACATCAAATCTTAAATTGAAATACAGTGCCGATCATTATGCAGATAGGAGATCAGGTAAATTTGGAAAATGAAAACAGAAAAAAATAGATAAAACCTACATTTAACACAGTAGTAAGTGAACAAGGGCCTAATTACGTAATACAAAACAATACATCAAAGAAAATCTCTACAGTACACAAACCAGACTAATTGAGTACACAGGAGAATAACTTCAATCATTGTGATTCATTACGTTATTCTATTAAAGGGGGGGAGGTGTAGCATATCTGTTATACAGAACTTATTATAATACATACTATCAATTATAGATACATTGTAACACACTTCGGAAAGCCAAATCACACCATTGCAACACATTCATTATAAAACATAAGCAAATCAATCCACACGATAGCAACACACCCAGACCATACCGTTAATAGAAAAAAAAAACAATTGAGACACATTTATCGAAAAAAAACCGAAACGCGCAGCATAAGCAATTCAAGCGTCACCACAGCAAAGCAGACAAACTGAGAACACATAGCAACTTATCGTTGAAAACGCAGCGTATGCAAAGACCGGCGAACACACCGGTTCCTTGGCTAGAACAGTTGAAACTTTCCAGAACATTTGTAAAAACACTAAAAGCGCAGCATAGGCACAACATGACAGACACCTCACTCCGATCTTCTTCTTCTTTGGCTCAACAACCGATGCCGGTCAAGGCCTGCCAACACACTTGTGGGGTTGGCTTTCAGTGACTTATTGATTTCCCCCCATAGCAGGATAGTCAGTCCTACGTATGGCGGCACGGTCTATTTGGGGCTTGAACCCATGACGGGCATGTTGTTAAGTCGTACGAGTTGACGACTGTACCATTAGACCGGCACCTCACTCCGATACAATGTATAAATTGCACCTCATATCAATAACCTTTAATTAGCACAAAAACACATTCCAAAACCAAATGTAACCAAATGTAAATAACATCTAATAAGTAT
Organism: Anopheles merus; assembly: GCF_017562075.2. Classification (NCBI taxonomy): domain Eukaryota; kingdom Metazoa; phylum Arthropoda; class Insecta; order Diptera; family Culicidae; genus Anopheles; species Anopheles merus. The sequence goes on from NC_054082.1 coordinate 56,167,832, forward strand.
AAATAAAACCAATTCCGATAGCAAGAGAACAGATTCGATCGGACTGTCAAGATAGGATGTTACGCTGCCTAAAAACTTCGCCTTCCAATTTATTTCTAGAGTTTAGTTATGTCCCCCTACCCAAGTTAAGGGTTCTAAACTCCAACATGTCCAGTAAGGGAAACCCCTTCCGGGTTTCTATGATCGCCTGGACGATCAAGTGTTGAAAAGTCCACTTCGAACAAAGTTTTATGGATCAACATGAGTTCTGAAACAGTTTATCTAATTGTGAATCTTAAACGTCACCTGGAAATATACGTTGTTTTTTCCAACATCCTTTGCAAACATCCTTCTTCTTCTTCTATTTGGCGTAACGTCCATGCCGCGGACATGCCGGCCTATACATAATTTATTACCACACAGCCGGATAGTCAAATCCTTGCTACGGGGAGACGGTCCATTCTAGGATTGAACCCATGACGGGCATCTTATTGAGTGGTTCGAGTAGACGACTGTACTATGGGACCGCCCCTAACGGCAAACATCCTAAAGTTCCTAAATACCCCCGAAATTATCTTGCATAACCCTGTGACGACTAAACAACATGGGTTCAAGCCCTAAATGGACATAATAATAACATACATAATAACAGTAACTGTAAACAATTGACTAAAATAAGTGTTTGGTTACAATGACAATACTCTACAAAGTCAAATATGCTACCTAATCGAGATAAGTAACTATATTGCCTGACTTCAATCAAAATATATAGTTTAAGTTGTTCACAGGGTGTGATAAGGGAATTAACATAATTTTGTGATGCTCAATTCAATGGTAAACCGATCCCCATTCCCAAATTTGTGTGATATCGCTCTGATTGCTAAAACATTGCATTGCACTGCAACATCTAGTTTCAATTTTCTTTTTATTCAACGAGGAACTTACTTGCTGATACAATAAATTACATTATGTTATTATTCTCTATTTGTCTAACTTACACATATTTACACAGTCTTCTTTTGAGTGGGGCCAGTCTCCGCCTACGATAATGGCCGCTTTGCAATACTGTCATCTAATCTACTCCTGCCTTCTTCATCATCTTAGTCCACCTCCTCTACCGTGGGGCCCGCGCGTCCGCCGAACCCGCCAGCCTGCTGGCCACAGCTAGTCGGGGATGGACCGGCTCCCGATTGCTGATGCAACTTCGTCATGATCGGACTGCAAGCCCGCGTCAGCTCCTGCATTTTGTGATCGTACTCTTCCTTCTCTGCCATACTGTTGCCGTCGATCCAGCGCAGTGTCTCGTTGCACCGTTCCTCGATAGTTTTGCGATCGCCTTCGCTCAGTTTCGAGCCGGCTGATTCTAGCGTTTGCTTGAGACTGAAACAGTACGCCTCGAGCTGATTGCGAGCCGCGACTCGCTCCCGTTGCTTTTCATCCTCCTCGCGGAATTTCTCCGCCTCGGCCAGCATGCGATCGATATCCGCCTGCGACAAGCGGCCCTTGTCGTTCTTGATCGTGATGTTTTTCTCCTTGCCGGTGCTCATTTCCTTCGCCGATACGTTCAGAATACCGTTGGCGTCCAGATCAAAGGTTACCTCAATCTTTGGCACACCGCGCGGTGCCGGCGGAATGCCTGATAGGTCGAACTGGCCCAGCAGATTGTTGTCCTTTGTCATGGCTCTCTCGCCCTCAAACACCTGAATCGACACTCCGGGCTGGTTGTCCGCGTAGGTCGAGAAGGTCTGCGTCTGTTTGCACGGAATGCGCGAATTTCGCTCGATCAGCTTCGTCATCACTCCGCCGGCCGTTTCGATTCCAAGCGACAACGGAGCCACATCGACCAACAATACATCTTGGATCTTTTCGTCCTTGTCTCCACTAAGAATAGCCGCCTGGACGGCCGCACCGTATGCTACCGCCTCATCCGGGTTGATCGACAGGTTCAGCGACTTGCCGCAGAAGAAGTTCTGCAACAGCGACTGCACCTTCGGGATGCGGGTCGATCCACCTACCAGCACGATGTCGTGAATGGAGCTTTTGTCCATCTTTGCATCCGACAGGGCCTTCTCCACCGGTTGCAGTGTCGAGCGGAACAGATCCGAGCACAGCTCCTCGAATCGTGCTCGGCTGATCTTTGTGTAGTAGTCGATTCCGTCCATGAGGGCATCGATCTCGATCGTGGCCTCCGTGCTGGAGGAAAGCGTCCGCTTCGCTCGCTCGCATGCCGTCCTCAAGCGTCGCAGTGCTCTGGCGTTCTTGGACACGTCCTTCTTGAACTTGCGTTTGAACTCCTCCACGAAATGGCCCACCATTCGGTTGTCGAAGTCTTCGCCTCCCAGGTGTGTGTCACCGGCTGTGGCTCGTACCTCGAACAGAGAGCCCTCGTCGATCGTCAAAATGGACACGTCGAACGTTCCTCCGCCGAGATCGAAGATCAACACGTTGCGCTCGCCCTTCAGGTTCTTGTCCAAACCGTAAGCCAATGCGGCCGCCGTCGGTTCGTTGATGATTCGCATCACATTCAGGCCCGCGATCGCACCGGCATCCTTCGTGGCTTGTCGCTGGCTGTCATTGAAGTACGCTGGAACCGTGATGACCGCATTCTTCACAGAGTGTCCCAGATATGCTTCGGCCGTTTCCTTCATTTTCGTCAGCACCATCGAGCTGACTTCCTCTGGTGCAAACGTCTTGCGCTCTCCTTTGAATTCCACCTGAATCTTCGGCTTGCCGCAGTCGTTGACCACCTTGAACGGCCAGTGCTTGATATCGGCCTGAATCTTAGGGTCGTCATACCGGCGTCCGATCAGTCGCTTGGCATCGAACACTGTGTTTGTGGGGTTCATGGCCACCTGGTTCTTGGCCGCGTCACCGATGAGGCGCTCCGTGTCCGAAAACGCAACATAGCTCGGTGTGGTTCTGTTGCCCTGGTCGTTGGCAATAATCTCCACCTTGCCGTGCTGAAACACTCCCACGCACGAATAGGTCGTGCCCAGATCGATTCCAATTGCAGAAGGCATCTTGTCAATGCTGTGTCTATTATACTGTATGCACTGAAATTCTTCACTGATAGCGCAGAAAAACTGTTCACGTTTGTGTATCTTGAGTGATAATTCACTATTTCAATTTGTTTGGTTCACCACGTTCTAGTTCACGATAGCTCGCTCTTTACTCTTTGCTTGTTATTTTCTGAATGACGCTCACTGCTCGAAACACGGCTATATATATCAAACCATACAATTTCTAGAATGCTCCACAAGCTACTCGATCCTACTCGAACCTACTCGAGCCACATCGAGTGTGTGCTCGATTGCACGCGAGACTGGTCGAATACGAGCTCGAATCATCTAGCAGTGGGTCTTGGCTGTGCTAAGCTGCTCTCGCGTTACATTTTGTCTCGGCTATTGTGTACGATGAGCGACAACTGCCTACCGCTAACCCTCACCGTAAAGGATATTATTTTTTAGCTGATTTTCAGTTTACCTACTGATTTTTATCATTTAAAATGTTCATATAACTTTTACGCCCATTCTTCCCATTGCGTAGTTGAAAATTTTGATAAAAAACAATTCGTGTATTTTATTTATTCAGTGATTTTCCGGAGTGAGGCTCTTCCTGTACTTTTGTTCTCCGTTTCGATTCAATCATCGCGTGGGGGAGGGGGAGGGAGATAAAACAATGATTATGGCATATTTTGCAAATCATTTTTTGTGTAAAGCAACGGTTTGCAGAAAGTGCCAAAGTTATTAATTAAAATTGCGAGACTGTGTAAAGGGTTAAATTGTCAAGTGGCTTTAACTAGCGTTTTGTTATGGTGCAATGAAAGTCAATATTCTTACTGGTCAAACATTTGGATTAGTACAAGTTTTATTGTTCCTTAAGTTATATAAATCTCTTACAAATAACATACAAGTCTGGAGTCAACATTTCCTTCACTGTACGCTTTTATTACTGTGGACAGGAAATGTTTATTTGCACAAGATCACATTTGCTCGCCGAGTGGAGTTTTTTTCTCTCCATCGATTGGTTCTGCAGGCTAATAAATCAAAAAATAATTTGTTAACAAATTATAACACGAATAGCATAGAAAGAATAACACGTTCTTGGGAATGTGGACAACACAATTTTGCTAATAATTTTACTGGTATACTGAGTCATTATTAACATAAAACTAAATGTGCAATTGGTTTCGATCCAAGAGATACAAAAATGATAATCATAAAGCATACATAAAAGCTGACCAAAACATTCACCACAAACTAAACAAAGAAAATCTGTACTCCAAATGGTTTGATCGATCGCAACTATTGTTTAGAGCTTGTGTCATTCTAGACTTGCACAAAAAGTCTAGTGGTAAAGCGGTGTGCCCATACAAACCAATTTACAACCACGGTGAAGATAGCTAACAGAAAATCTGAGCTGATTAGGTTCCGGTTCTGCACATACATGAAACACGGAATACTGCATTGTAAGCAATCTAGTTGGCTTAACATTTAATATCACTTTCGATCATGCCTACGACCACGGGAGAGGAGAGCATAAAACGGGTGTACAGGGGAAAGATATGGAAGGAAAAGGAGGATGTGCTCTATGCAGTCACACTGACATCGGCATCATTCATCACAATGTTCATAGTCGTGTCAGAACCGTAGCTGAGATGGGACGGGCTATCTGATACCATTCTTCTGTTGATTAAAACATCTGCCACGTAGATCGGGGCCGGTCCATCCAGTTCCACGATGCGTAGTGGCTTTGTGGTACACCGTTTAATCGGTGACATGCATGCGAACATTACGAGAGTGGCGCACAGAGCAAGGATCAGTACGACAGCACGAAGCTCAACCTGTCCAGTGCGCACCACGGCCAATGCTGCCATGATGATCAAAAGCAGAACCACCGAAAATTTGGTCATAGTAACGGCGGTGCTGTGAATTTTACCTCCACTACCTTGACTGATCATATTGGATGGTGCGAACGCGAAAAATAGATTATGCTTGTCGACAAAGTGTTTCAATGTGATGTACACCATAGCAAAAGGCATGATCAGCGGGCAAGCAAGGCTATAGACTGTGCTAGTCGTAAACACCATCACCATCCAAGCATAGTGAATACCGAACGGGAACGTAATAAGGATAGATTTCCTGATGTAAGGTGTTTCAGCTCTAGACTTGGCCGTTGCCAGCTTCCAAAGATAACAAATGAGATCCGGGAAACGTATCAGCTCGAGGGCGGTACCAATGAACGCAGCGGTGATGATATAGTTCACAAAGAACGCACCTTTGTCCGGGAGGAAGATGCATTCCCAACGGTACGTGTCGTTTGATTCAATCGTCCATTGCAGCAGTGCCTGGGCACTTGTCAATCCGAGGGACGGTAAAATCAATATCATGAACAAAAGGTAGCCGAATGTTTTCGTCATGATGAGATAATTTTGGCGCGAACGAGTCCAGTGCGACAACCACGTGTCCGAGTATGCAACGATGACCGGCATCAATGCGGACAAGGACCATAGCAGTAGCGTCGGTAGAAATTCTGACACCAGCGGGCTGATCTTGCTAATCTGTGTTGTGGTATTTTTCGTCAGCGACAGCGTATCCAGCTGATTCACGATAATGACGGGCGTTGTAAGGAAAAAGAGGAACAAAAACAACGCAAAATTAACCGTCGCCCACTTGCAGTACCACTGGGCGGTATCGATGTTAAGATTTTCCCAAAATATATCCGATGGTGCAGGTGCGAAGGACAGATTCCACTCTCGATACGTTCCAGGTTTAAAGTGTAGCATTACGTGTTGTGCCTCGTGGGCCGAATTCAGCGTGACGAATGCAATTCCGAGTGGCTCGTTGAGCGCCGACGCACGCATCCGGGCTACCTCCCCGGCCAGCTGTACCTCGTGGTCTTTATAGTACTCCAATGCGTCAACCTTCTCGCAGCTGAAGCAAGATGGTTGAGCCTGGATCGCGTCACGGTTGCGGTGCGCCTCACAGTAGATCCGAGCATCGACCGTTCGCTCGTACTCCTCTGCCGCTTTGATTAGGCTTGAAATATTGTATGCAAGTTGAATGTCTTCGATCGTCACGTCCGGAAACAGTTGCTGTAGGTAGGTTCGTATGATGGTTTTGCTGCAGTCCCCTTGCGAAATATTAGTCGCCATGATTGTACGCGTCGGTGCCGTTTTGAAAGCGTTGCGGCCCGAAGCACGCCTCATTATCAACACCACCATCGGGACGTAGGCGATCGCAAACACGACGTGTGCCCACATCGACGGCGAATCTGGTTCGAGATTTGAAATCGTTGTGTGTCCAAACGAGTTCTTATCACCACTCAGTGTGCCAGAAAAGTTGATCGGTAGTATGATGGCTATCGAGATCACCGTCATAATGCCCATCACCACGATGAGATGTCGCTGAAAAGATAGATAGTGTACAGCATCCGGGCCGCTGTGCGTAAGTATTTGTTCTTTCGTCAGCCGAAAGGTGGCCACAATCCATGAAAAGCAACCACGATCAATGCTGAGACTGTTGAGCGTATCTGACGTTTCGGTGGAACCATTCATCGCTCCACCACCACCAGGCACGTTGCCGTGGGCATAGAAGAGTTGCGTCCAGCGTTTGTTCTCTCCATGGCTGTTCACTAGCGCCAGCCGCCCATAGTCCCAGGCCTGCTGGCGGAGTAGTGTGAACAGCAGTATTAGGAAAAACCACGCAATCACGTTCAGCAGCAAGGTTTCCGGGATGCCTTCATAGAGGTTTATCAAAATTTTGGTTTTGTTCAATACAAGGCACGCCTCACGGTTGGGTGAATAAACACTGGTCAAGTTGGGGAAGTTTGCATAATCCATGTTAGTACGGCTGACGTTTATGTTCCTAAAATATTAAAAAAAAAAAACATTATTAAGAATTATTGCTGGTACACCTGTAAAAATAGATCTTTGACTCTTCTGGTTGATATTAGTTATGTATCATACTACTCCATTCACGAATCAAATTGGATCAACGAGTTCTAAACCCGAGCTATGATTTCGTTGCATAAAATCGAAATTGCACATGATTTATCGAAAATCGAAACCTACTGAACCCACTAAACTAACTGCAATCCGGAAATCCGATTCGGTAATACCGGCTACATCTCTCCACAAAACGTTCTAAGAATGTTGCACTTAGTAGCAGAGGTAAGCTGAGATTTACGAGGCAGTCTTTTTCTGATAACACACCCCATTGCTTATCGTTCCAGATTAAATTCAGCAAGCGATATTTTACCGGTAGTACATTTGTTAAAGAGTTTAAAAATTCTCATTCAAATTTAAGGACACAAAAACAATATTTCTGCAAAACCCTTCGTTGCATAAAATCGCTATTATCGGTAGTTGAATTACTACCGTTCATGAACAGACCAAGCACTTTTTATCGACACGTCGCAGGTTAGTTTATCGCAATTATGCATGAAGTTCACACTCATTGTCGATAAAAATCGCCTTATCAACACCACTACGTATTAATTATCAGAAACATACTGGTGTTCTTTGCAATGTGGCTGTCCAACTGTCGCAAATGTAGCTCACTACCAAGGAAGTAACCGTTTGCGGAAGCAAATATGACTCATCACGCTCCACTTAAACATAGTCAGCAGCCAACGTTACGCAGTTGCAAAGAAGACTGCACCAAAACGAACGAACAATTCAACGGATCAATCAACGAACCTCGGTGTAGGCTTGATAAGAGAAATGATACAAATCAGTTCCTCTTTCTGGATGAGCTCCAGCAATCTAGACAGCGTATACCACGATCTGTGACCAACCAGCCTTCTTAGATTTGATGGAAATCATTATCAAGTCAGCGGCAAGAGAGCATACTTGAATCTATTTGGCTGCTGCTCGCTCACATCCTGTTGTGGTGTTCGGTCTCAGATTCACTATGGCACGTTGGGTGAAAATAATCATTGCGTCAATATTTCGCCCGAATGCCTCCGCTAGTGCCTTTTTTCAGCTTTTGAGGCCCATTACACACATTCTTCTATCTGAAGCCAATGAAATGCGTGTGATGGTTCCTATAGGGCGGTTTCATGCCAACAACGACAAAAAGCGACATAACTTGAATGAAAAAAATACTTCAACTTTGCTAGCTTATAGAGCGGAGCTGATTACGGAACTAACAAAAAATGTACCACGAATCGGCATGGTTAGATTATCGCACATTGAGTCGATTATTTGTGTTCATCCGGAAAAGTTTCTTCCGTTCTGGCATTTCTTTCCAATCATCCAATGGGCTTTACATAAATAATAAAAGCATCAACGTGTGAAAACGACACGATTCAGTGCTCACTTTTCACTTTATACTTTTATCTTTCTCCTGACACTAATTGTACTAGCGCGGTCATTCGTAAAATGTAACAAAAGGTAAGTATTTTTAGTTTCCTTTCCCACTAGTTACAACGTATGGCACAATCTAGATGATGGGTTCTATGGTTATTCACGGAAATAAATCATCCTTTTTGTGTCGTGCCCATCTTTAAACCACTAACCAGCTTTTTATCAACCGATTCTTCCTGCTTTTTTTCACTATTCACTGCACAGCGACACCACGGTGGTGGCAATTACGGAGAGCAAACCACTTTCCCCGTGGCCAACCTTTGTTTATTACGAGCTCTGTTTGACGTTGTTTGTTGGTCTGTTTTGGACTTTCTAATCTTTTGCGTGACAATTTGGCATTGCACAATGGAAAAGGTATAGGACAACAGAAGGTGCATTAGAAATGTCATAAGTATCGAACACGGAGTACAGTATGTTCTCGAGTTGCGCGCAAAGCCTGTGTAGGAACAAGGTCCCGTAGTGTAGAACGATTTGACAAGTAGTCAAAAGTTCGTTACCGCATATATTTATTTGTCAAACAGATCTGTTTGATATATTTATCTGTCAAAAAAATAATTTATATATCTCGGACATATATGCTGGTATTCAGCCGTACCGGCGAACTCGTTCGTTCCTGGGAACGTTCGCCGCGACACTCATTTTCACTCATTTCATAGCCCTCTAGATAAAAAAATAGAAAAACCGTATAGATTTTGTACTGGCCAACCTAGTGGTACAACCCTGTCCACTCATGAGCGACGAATGTTTTTCGTCGAACGAGTTCGCCGCCCTACCAGCATTAAACGGCTTTGAAGGCATTCAGAAGGCATTTAAGGCCTTAGTCGCCTTAGAAGGCGAATAAAGATTTCAACCGAAACTTTCACGGCTGAAACGGGATCTCTTCGAAATCTTTCAACTTTTTGATTCAACGAGAACAGATAACTTGCCGCCATCTTAGCTTGTTTATATACTGGTTTTGCACCCTCACTAATGTAACTGCCAACTAGAGTAGTGACAACGCTTTTAGTTCCGAACCGAGAAAGCGTGTGTTCAAATCCTAATTTTTATTATCTTTTTTCTGTGTTCATTTCTTTTTAAATTAATATTTTCTTGCTATAATTAGAACAAATCAAATTTATGTGAAGCGAAATTTTAAAAACACCTTTTTAAAAAACATAATAATGACTACCCAAATAGCCAGAATTGCTTAAGCAGCTCATTTTGGCACGCTAAAGATCGCTGCTCTAATTCGCCTTTTGCAGTAGATAAACAGCATCAAAGTTCTATGTGGGTCTTTCAAACAGCGCCTAAGCAGCTTCCTTATGCCACGATGCCAGGGATTATTTTTCTTTGTGTTTTATTTTCAAGTAAGCGTCATCGATGAAATAAACAACAAGATTTTTTTCGTTTAAACACATGTGTATATTTTTTAATCCTTTGTATTGATGAATTACGCAAAATTTTACACAATTTACTGATAATTCACAATCACTTCACTCAATATTCATTCTTCAATTAACGAATCTAACTTGTGCAGCAGCAATGAGATTATTGCCGGCGTCCGTCTTTGGCACTTTGACAAGAGCCACCTTGAACCAATGTCATGCATTAAAAAGCTATAAAGTTCCACCAAGTTCAGTACCTTTTCTTAACAAGCCTTCAAGTTCCATCATGAACCCTACACATAGTGCTAATCAGCCGCAAAGTTCCAAAGAGTACCATGTGCCTGTTAAAAAGCTCCATAGTTCCACAAAGTACCGTCTATCTCTTAATCAGCCACAAAGTGCGACATCGGAACGATTTTTCGTTAAACAGCCCTAAATCAGCTATAAAGTACGAGCTGGCTATTTGGGATATATACGCAATTTGAGATTGCGCATCGTGTATTAATACGGTTACAGAGCGTTTCTACATACACCGAGAATGCAGCTGAGAAAATAACTGACAGCATGCTTTGACAGCGACTGACAGCATTTTCGATGAGAGAATTCTCCTCGGCATGTAACCGTATTAATACACGATGCGCAATCTCAGATTGCGCATATATTCGTTTTATCAAAATATATGTCATTTCGCGTAGCCAACCCTGGGCTATAAACGTCATTTCCATACAATTTCAGATTGCGCCAAGATTGCGCATAAATTTTCAAGATCATATGTCCGAGATATATAATTTTTTTTTGACAGATAAATATATCAAACCGACCCGTTTGACAGATAAATATATGCGCAATCTGAGATTGCGCATCGTCTATTGCTACGGTCACAAGCTATATCGTCTGCGTTTCCCAAGTGCCATAGATTAAGCTTAAACGACTGGAAAATCAAATTCATTAAAAAAACGAAAGCTCGATAGCTTCATTGGTTTACTCCAAAGTCTATATCCCAAATAGCCAGAATTGCTTAAGCAGCTCATTTTGGCACGCTAAAGATCGCTGCTCTAATTCGCCTTTTGCAGTAGATAAACAGCATCAAAGTTCTATGTGGGTTTTTCAAACAGCGCCTAAGCAGCTTCCTTATGCCACGATGCCAGGGATTATTTTTCTTTGTGTTTTATTTTCAAGCAAGCGTCATCGATGAAATAAAGAACAAGATTTGTTTCATTTAAACACACATGTATATTTTTAAATCTTTTGTATTGATGAATTTCACAAAATTTTACACAATTTACTGATAATTCACAATCACTTCACTCAATATTCATTCTTCAATTAACGAATCTAACTTGTGCAGCAGCAATCAGATTATTGCCAGCGTCCGTCTTTGACACTTTGACAAGAGCCATCTCGTACCGATGTCATGCATTAAAAAGCTATAAAGTTCCACCAAGTTCCGTACGCTTTCTTAACAAGCCTTCAAGTTCCACCATGAACCTTACACATAGTGCTAATCAGCCGCAAAGTTCCAAAGAGTACCATGTGCCTGTTAAAAAGCTCCATAGTTCCGCAAAGTACCGTCTATCTCTTAATCAGCCACAAAGTACGACATCGGAACGATTTTTCGTTAAACAGCCCCAAATCAGCTATAAAGTACGAGCTGGCTATTTGGGATAATACAGAGGTCGATTCGTCCAGAACATTTGATCAAAAAGCGTGGGAAAGTTTTGACAGCTGGATGAAAAAGCTTCAATAGCTTCATCGTAGCATACATTGAGGTTTTAGTTGTTGTGCATGCAGTGGTCTGAATGCATTTTCGGTCATTTTTACATCGTTTGTTTGTAATATTATACTTAAAAAAGTGGACGAATATCAAGAAAAGATAGAATTATAGTAAAATTATTGATTATAACAAGATCAGTGCCCAAAATTAGGACGAAATCATGTGCAACTCAAGAGGACCAAAGTTAATAGGCTTGTTCCCTGATTTTGGTCGTTTTTAATTGATGAATTAGTGAAAAAGAGCAGGAAATGTATAGTTACACTAGATTTTGTACAGAAAAAGCACAATTGGCCCTAAAAAGTGTTTGGTTGTGTGGAATCGTTCACAAACTTTTTCATCTAACTGTCAAAAACAAGCTTTCAAAATGGTGGACCAAAATCGAGCTATGCATCGATCTCTGTATTATATAGACTTTGGGTTTACTCAATAGATGACGTACAGTTTGAACTCACTAGTTGAACTTCGATTCCCTGCCAATTATTGAATATAAAATTATAATTATGATTAACAAATTTACCAAACGGATATATTATTTTAATCACAATTACCATTTGAATCAAAGAAGGCTCTTCGATCTAAAACTGCCTGTGATCGTTTCTACATACACAGAGACTGCAGCTGAGAGATGGCTGTGAGAGAATTGACAACCGGTTTCTCACGCTGGTGTGTGTAGAAGTTCTGAAAAGCGCCGAGATGAGACTTTTAAAATTATGTTGAAAAAATCCATTTTAATCGCTAAAATGAAGTCAAAAAAGTTTCGTTTACTTTTTAATAATATTTCTACGATTATTAGACGGCAAAAATGCAAACTATAATTGATCGATCGCTATAAACTGCCAATTCAATTTTTTTTCAGCTCCAGCGTTCTTTACTAATGACACGGACCCAACTCGAGTATCGCGTATCTCGGGGACAGACTGTACAAAATTCAAAAATAAAGGTCTTATGCATTTGTCATTACATTTGACCACTGTTGAACTGTATGTGAGTGCCAAATTATATGCGTCGCATTCGCTTCAGTTCATCATAGATCGTCCATTCGCCGGGAAAATAACACGGCGTCGAACGTTGTTCTTGCTGAAAATTGCGGATTGCCGAAATTCATTCACAATTAGCTATTCTATCATTCTGCGCGAAAAGTTCGGATCCCGAAATGAGCGGATATCGCGGAAATAAACGCCAACATTATGGCAAAGGCAGTGCTCGGCGCGGAAGAGATCACGAAAATGTGGCAGTGGATGAAAATAATCCGATCATACAGTGTTTCCGCGAATATGCTACAATACTAGACGCGAAGCACGACAAATACGAACGCATCGTGAAAATCAGCCGGGATATAACGATCGAATCCAAGCGAATTATCTTTCTCCTGCATACCATCGATCCTAGGTAAGTAGATATATTTGTGTTGTTACTGTGATTGTAGTGCGTATTGTTAATAAGTTCCGCGATATGGTGATCCTTCCGGACCGACCGAAAGGGAAATTCAGGCACTACAGTAAACTACAGGTGTCCCCCGAGATACGACTGGATTTGGGACCGAAAAAAAGTCCCAACGCAAGGCGTAAGTCGAAAAAGTCGCATGTCGAATATCTGTCAATGTAAAATTTATAACCGAAGTTGAAGAGTCGAAATCTATTATATCATGTTTTTTATTTGAAATAATGTTCGATAATGTATTAATTTTACACAAAAAGTCGTTTACACGATATAGATATTCAATATCAGGTAGTTGTGGAATCTTTGGAAATGTGTGTGTAACGGTTATCAGCTCAGAAATTCAAAAATATACATCAATTTCTTCTCGAAGACAACTTTTCAATGTCAAAATCAAAATCGTCGTATCTGCGAATCGTCGTAACTCGAGAGGGTCGTAACTCGGGGGACGCCTGTATATGAATCTACTTGACTTAGAAAATAAAACGATAAAGCACCCATACAAGCTGGGTAATCATTAATTAAGGGGTTTTGTAGATCATACGTAATCGCAAAAGCATAAAATCTACCAAAGACTGGTGGTTTTAAAGAGGTTATAGTTAAAATCATCTACAAACTTTTCAGTTCGCGTGCGGCATTGCTTCGCAAATAACGTTGTACCCATTTCGAAAATCCTTTAAGCTAATGTGTAAACGTTTAAATTACGGTCAATAAGAAAATTTAATCTGAATACATTAAATCCCTACAACATTCTTTTATTGAAGCTAGACTTTAGCCTTAAAACAGTTAAAATTAAAAAAAAAAACATTTTGATCAAAATAGTCAAAATAATAGATTTATTGTTTTAAACCTAATAATACCATCGTTGGCCACATTAAGAGCTTTGCCGGGCTGCATGCGGCCGGCGTGCCGCAGTTTCTAGACCTTTGGTATAAATCAGGGGTCTCCAAACTACGGCCCGTGGGCCGCATGCGGCCCTCAAGAGCCTTTAATGCGGCCCGCGATGACTGAGTAAAGGTTAAATTTAATAGCTTTCTTTTCTGACTAACCAATCAAAATTTATTTTTTAATTCTGAAAGACGAAAATCAAGTTTCAATAAAAGACAGTTCCAGAAATTGTATGTATTTTGCTAGTATTTTCTTATTAAAACGAGATATGAACTTCCACCCATTCTAAAGGTAGCGTCAAAATGGCCTTCGACAATGTTGATTGTGAAGCAATGCGGTCCGCGAACTGAAAAGTTTGGAGACCCCTGGTTTAAATGAAACACAATATGTAAGCGTCAGCATAATCGTGTCCGTCTCGCGGCAATGTGATACTGCGTTGGTTCGCTCGGATACAGTACATACCATTTTGCTGAGTACAGTCTGTTGCCGAGTTAAGCCGTTCTCGACTTACGCGGTTTCAGAAATACGGTTTTTTTTTAACATTGACAAATCTAATGTCAAATCAGCACAATTTACTTCAAGAATTGTCCAATGCAGGAGAAGTTGAAGCTTTGCTAAAATATTTAATCCGCTCAATACACAGAAGTATCAGAATTTTCTGTACGAATCGTATCGAATTAATGATGTAGTGTAGAAAAGTACTAAATTTAATCAAAAATATCGAGTTACCAATTGTATTTTAGTCTAAAAACGTGGTATTCAAATTGCACGGATATTCGAGTTGCGTGGATTCCTCGGGAACGCATAAATCGCATATTTCGGGATCTAGCTCAATCAGGGACCGCAAGTGATCGCCTGCGTTTGCCGAACCACGCCATATATTTCCCAGTTCATGGTTTAATTTACTGCAAACCATAAAATATTAAAGGAAACTTAGAATTAGCGTTGGTAAATTCGCCGCTGTGCACGGATGCTTTGGTTTCAAATGATATGATACTCTTACTCCTGTACCAGACTGGTTTCTGTCACATGCTTTGGAATTTTGCAATTTGTTGTTCAGATTATTGCCTAAGTCAGATTAAAAAATGGTGAAAAAAAAAATCTTACGATACTTGTAATTGAATATGCACCCTTTCATAACACAGTAAAATAGTCTATAAAGTTACCACAACGCTTAAAAGCTGTTAAGCATACGCCTTTCACCAAAAACTAGTCACCAAGCTTTTCCTAAAAATGAGTTCAACAATTTCGATGTTCAATTCGATATATATATTTATTGGTGTAATTACAAAGTCACTTAAAGTCGATTTTTAAACATCAATTTTAGTATTTCCAAAGGGTTGAAGACTTCAAATAATTGTATATTTTTTAAAGTTATTGTCTTTTAGACATCATCTAATTTTCATTTCTAATTAGATAGTGTTGATAAATGCATAATTATAATATACCGTTATCCAATTTTCGGTCGGGCCGTAAGTCTCAGTGAAATACATAAAAAAGGTTTACAATTAAATTGTTTAAATTGTTTAAAAAATTTAAAACATATTTTTTTAAATAGCAATGCTAGTAATTATTTGTAATGCTTGAAATAGTAAAAATAGTAGTAATGCAAGAATGTACTCAAAATGCATGAACTCTTCGGCTAGGTAACATGTGGTTGAAAGTGTATTTAATTATAATTCAAAACAGATTCTTCGACATCACTGATCAATCCGATTGAAAATTCCACAATTGAATTTTCTATGTTATTTGATGATCCGGATGATTTCAAATCAATTTAGTCAAAACTTCGACTATAAAATTAGTTGTAAAATATATTGCGTTGGGGCGGTTTGGTGGTACAGTCGTCAACTCGTACGACGTAACAACATGCCCGTCATGGGTTCAAGTCCCGAATAGATCGTGCCCCCATACGTAGGACTGATTATCCTGCTATGGTAAAAAAGTCACTGAAAGCCACGCTCACTTCATTAAGTGGGTACAGGCAGGCCTTGACCGACAGCGGTTGTTGTGCCAAAAGAAAAAAAAATGTATTGAGACTTTAGGAATCATTACACTATGAACAGACTTTAGATGGTTTTAGCTTTCGTCAATATTTGGAGCTTTTGAAAATATTTCCGTTATTCGCTTCTACTTTTTAAGTGTTTTTTTTTTATCTACAGAAAGCTTAAGGTTCTTATTATTGATGGTTCGATCTTTAAAGTATGAGTTGGTTGGGTAGGTGCAACGATAAAGTATAGATAGTTTTCGTACATTACATACACGTCCATTACATATACGTCCATTACATACATATTACACATACGCATCGAAATTAATACCGATAGGATCATACTCCTCATACTCCGTCAAACTCCGACTCCTGGTGGGGTAGTAAAATGAATCGTGTTACTTTTCACTACTTTAAATCATATACAGATACACACGATATTTGATGCACGCGATCGTCCTATATTTACTGCTAGTAGAGTAAATTATATTGATTAATATGTCTAATTATTAGTGAAGCGCAGAAAAAAAAATACGTTTAACAAAAAAATGGAAAATCAATAAACTATGTGTAGTTAAAAGTTATTTTTTTGATTTCTATTTTTATGAAAAAGTAAAAAAATGTTTCTCTTGTTATAGGAAAAATAATTTGCAAAAAGTTTGCAACGAAGCGAAGGATCGACTGGAAGCTATTTTTCGCAATCATTTTGTTAACATAGCAAAAGAGCTTAAGGACCAGGACCCTTACCAGTATACACGAGCCTACACCAATGGAATGCAAGAATTTATTGAGGCTTACACATTTTATGAATATTCTTGCGGAATGGATATATCGCATTGGGACGCAATTCAGAAGAAGCTGACTTATTCATCGGACCAAAACGTCGATTCAAGCATTGCAGAAAAACCCCTTAATGAGCCAACCGATGCCGAACCTGACGAGCAAAAGAGGTCGAATGAAACCACTGGAGAAACAATGAAGCTGATTTGCTTACTTCATCCCCAAGACTTTGTACTTGGTCTGGGTGATCTTAGCGGCGAGATAATGCGAACGTGCATTAATTCTCTTGGATCTGGAAATTCGGAGAGCTGTTTTCTGCATTGTCGTTTTATGCAGGAGCTATACAAAGGATTCCTAAGCGTGACGTCTATACGGAGCCGGGATTTTTCTCATAAGATGATGACTTTACGGCAAAGTTTGCTCAAAAGTGAGAACGTTTGCTATAATGTGACGGTACGAGGAGGTGAAGCGGCCAAATGGGGAACTACAGATGAAACATCGGGAGCCATGTTCCAGCTGCAGCCTTCAAAGGACGACGACGATGAGGGGGTATACTTTTGATCTGCTGCTCGTGTGTCCTGATTTCAGTATAAGGTAGGGAGATCAATTTGATCATAAGCTTTGATGAAGTTAGTAAATTAGTTCTAAGAGATTATATGAAGTTACATTTCGTATCTGCTGCGCGAATGACAGGAAATGAAAGAGATGAAAAGTTTACATATTCTGAATTTCTTAACAAATTAGAAACATCTTGCGTTTTTCGGCAAATTCTACTTCCCATGGTTGCATAATGTACTTATGAGATTATTCCAGCAAACAGTTTGTTCATTTGGTTTCATCTAAGGGCATTTTCAAAATCCGTTTTCAAATAATATTTTAGGTTGTGTTTTACTAGATTTTGATGTAAACTAAAATTTAAATTTTAATGAAATTTGCTTTCCGCTCAAATTGTGTATTTTTTCACAGGCAGTTAGAGTGTGTAGTTATTCCGTTCCTTTTAGTATCACTGAAAGCGTTATTGCACTAAGGTAAACTGTCTTATAAAAAAAATCCTAAACTTAAACAAATGCTAATAACGAAACGCATCAATTCCTCCATCCCTGATCCTGACTAAGGCAATGAGACAATTTGATTTGTTTTTTTTTTTTATAAATGTCGATTCTTTTGTCGCTTGTGTGCTGAGTTTGACCTGCTTGACCTGATTCCTAGATAGTTTAATCCACTTTAAATGATCATATTAGGGTAGTTAAGGCAGAAAAATCATAAAATACCCTAACAGCTTTCCAGATTAACATTAACATGTTATCATACATTTTCAGGCGATGGTCAAACTTTATTGATTTATAAGAAAAATGTCTTTGTGGGATGGATCGATGGTTATTTAATGGATGATCACAATTCTGGAACGCTACGCTACTGTTTTCTTTCAGAATTGTAAAAAAATCTTTGCACCTTATTCTGCCGCTTAAATAACAAAATATATAGAGGTATTTCTGGTAATTGCGAAATGGAGTACTTTATAATGGGTGATTAAAATGCGTTTTCGATTATTATTATGTTCTCGCTTTCGGCCATACGTCATAGAGATAAAGGAGGTAAAAGAGAGCATTAAACGCTTTCCACCCTTTCATCTAATTGGATTGAAAAAAAAATCCGGTGCAACCGGACGTGGATCGTTTTTCGGACATAGTCGGTATGTCGATGAGTCATTTGCTTAGCTTGTTTTATGGTTGCTAGCAATTTAGTTGATTCTGGCAGCCCTTCAATAAGCAGCTTTTTCACTACCTGCTTGTAGCAACCCTTTTATATTGTTTTCGGGAATTAACTTATAAACTTTTTGATTTTGATCAACCGTTTGCGTTACTATCTGGCAATATGGTTTTCGGTAAGATTTTCTTGCTTATTACTTAATGCATGTATCAATATTTCCAATTGGGTTTATTTGGATAGGATGCAAATATTTGGATTTGGTCTGTTATAGTACGTTGACGAATCCAAAATCGATTGCAATCGTTAATGCATTCTCTTCTTGGAGTGGAGTACATTATAATTATATTTAAGCAGCAGCGTGCTGTTAGCTCTTCATTTGAAATGATTTGAATATCGGATTATAGATTTTTTTTGTATAAACCATATTTTTTGTGACCTTTTATTTTTTATTATAATTTAATAACTTGCATTTAACAATTGTTTACTTGTCACATCTACCGTTCTCTAAGGTTGCAGCAACATTTAGTTAAAGAAAGTAATTTAGACGGTTTATTTACTATTTATGATAATTTTGTCAATCTGCTGGACTGCTGAGAGGTGCAATGATGTTGGAGTTTCTACGTTAATCGCGGATCCATCCGTCCATCTGTTGGACGTGTCTCGTCACATTGAGTCTTCAGAATGCATATGAAAAACATGATGCCTCACGTGTGGAGTCTTTGGAAAACGGGAAATGATCGAATGTCGCTGATTATCGTGGGAAATCGTTGTTAGAAACGTGTCCTTGTGCTTAACGCGACATCGCGCTTAGAGTGTGACACCGTGTTCTGTAGTTCTGTGAGAACAGTTAGATATACATACGTAAGAGCATAACTACAGACTATAATTTACTTCTAATTTTTGTTTGTCTTATGACTTGCCATGATGACAATCTCGTTTGCTGAAACTTAGAACATTTTAGTTTATACAAATTATCTTCAATGATCGATTATTTGCATCGATAGGCTTTATTTATTATTTTATTTGTGTTGGCTTAGATAAAATACTTAAGATTCTTGTACAAGCAGCTCTAAAATAACATTTGTCAACTAAAGGATTTTTTTTTCAACATTTAAAGGTTTAAAATGCACAAGAAAATTTTAATATTAAATAATATAACATTAGATTTCCTTAATGCCTGATTGCTTGGATTGGACTGTGGATGCTAAATTATCATGATGGTACAAACCAGGATGGCCTTATGGTTTGTTCTCTTCGTGAAAATGGCATTATTATTATTATGTTTCCTCTTAACATAATATTTTGCATGTCAATGTAAAGTTCACACTATTTTTTCCAGAGGCTTGTGGTCTGTAATTGATTCAAATTTCAAACCGTTCAACAGGCCAAACGAGAGTCTCAGCCTCTTTTTCAATTTGTGCATTGCGCTTTTGTATGTTTGATAGGTTTTTACTTGCGTATGTCATTATTCTTGGATTTTCTTTGGTATTTGAATTAAAACTGTCTCTAAGCCAACAGGACTTGCATCTGCAATCAAATTTGTTCTATCTGCAATATCAATAAAACCTAAGGTTGATGAATGATGGTTGATGAATGATTATTTCCTTAGCAGGAATTGTGTATCCTAGAATTTTCATTTGTAATTCATCATAAGCGCAATTTTCTGCATTGAACACCATGTTCCATTATTAAAGTCTTTGCATGTCCTTTTGCAACGACCTGCATGGATCTTCTGTAATCGATGTAATTTGTAAGGATTTGTTCCGCAGTCTTCTTGAATAGTCCTGGGACACACGCTAAACATTAATATAGTGTGTCGAAACAACCCTCTACTCGTTGTAATAGAAATACCAATCGCCTCAATTATTTTTAGTTTAGGAAAGGTTAATATTTCGTGCCATATTTCTTTTGATATAAGTATGGTTATACCACGTTTTAGTCATGATATTCTAACCGCTCTATGAATTACAGAATCGACGTTTAAGAAACGTATGTTAGGTTTAAGAAAAGCTTCACATATTGCTGATCCTTAAATATATTTTCTTATTAAATAGTTAAATAATTTGGTTTTTTGTTTTTGCGATGCTATCTTCCTATCTTATATGCATTAAATTTCTATATAATGCGTTTTAATATTATTAAAACAATTTTTAGTCGTTATTGTTACAATCATTGCTATTAGTTCTTTTTTAGATTTTAATTTCTACAATTGTGTGAAAACATCGTCTACAATCGGACCTATTTCGGATAGGTCGATATCGTTGATGTGAGATCCTGTGCGTTGATTATTAGTTCGGTTAGTTTGGTAAATCGTAGTTTTTGGATGGTGAGTATGTAGTATGTTTGATTTTGGATACGGTCGCCATGTAATAACTTTGAACTCGCGCCGGCAAGGTTGGCCTTCAAACATCGTTAAGGAAGGTCGGCATTATGCCGAAATAGGCAGCACTGAGGTGGATACTGTTTCGAAACCGACTTTACGACATTTGATCGTCCAGGCGATCGTAGGAACGATTAAGAGGTTTCCCTTACTGGAAATGTTGGAGTTTAGAGGCCTTACCTTTGGTAGGGGGACGTAACTAAACTCTTTAATTGAGAAGTCGATTGATGTTTGAAGGGCTACAGTCCGATCCTGACAGTCATCATCTGAACCGAATCTGACAGAGTGAATCTGAATTGCTATAATCGGTGGTGGTTTATTGATTGATTGATTGATCGGTAAGAAAAGTTATTGATTTGGTTAAATATGTTGGTGTGCAATCATATTTCGATTGTTTTTCTTATTGATCCCGTATTGAAAAAAAACCTTTGTTTTTTTTTTTGGAAAAGTGGGGTGTTTTAAAACTGTTGCTTTGGGTGCGTTGGGTTACAATGTATTTGTTATTTTTGTCTTGGCTTAAGATGTCGATTTTTGCTTACACTGCGCTATTGGCGATAAGTTGCGATTGGAACGGGGTTTCAGTTGGTAGTAAATGAGTTTTTTTTTTTGAAAATTATCTGGTTTCTGTAATATTTATCGGTCAGGGTTCAGGGAATTTAAGGTGGAGGATGATTCTTCAATGTTTATATCGACTTTTCAGTTTCAAAGGGTTTCAGTATTTTTGCTGTTGGTCTCTTCTGTTTTATTTAATGTTCTACTTCCAAAAGCAATTGGGTTTTCTACTTTATCTTGAATTTGTGTTAGAAAAGCTCCAAGAGCGCAAATTGTTGTCTGTTGTCAATATGAATGGGAGTTGAAAGTCGGAGTATGCTAGAATTTGATCGGATGAAATTACCTTTTTAAAGTTTTCCAAACGATTCTTGATAATCTTTATTTTTTGAATCTTTGATTGAATCCTTTTTTCAGCATTTTGAAAGCGGTTTCGTGAGGTTGAATAATCTTTGATAAACCTACGGTAGTATCCCGTAAGATCAAGAAATTGTTTAATTTCTTTCTGTGTGGTGGGGTTGCCAGTCAAGTATTTTTGTATTTTTTTTTTGTTGGCTATGCAAAAATTTCCTTCTGCTTATATTTGTTCGTCCTCGCTATCTTCCTCGCCACTTTCGGCTTCATTATTATTATATTGCTTTTTCATGTGACTAATCTTTGTACGCATTGAAGTATATATGTCCATCGGTTCTGGTATCTCGTTTGATCTAGAGAAACGCTTCTCAGATCCTACCCTTGTTGGTTTGTTATCATCCGTTTTATTTTGATCGACATGGTTGTATCTTTTCTGATTTTGATAAGGCTGTTTTTTGAAATATTTATCATGAGCTATCGCATTCTGTTCCTGTGCTTTATATTTGCACAAAAATGCATAGACGTCCTCTGTGTCCTTTGGTCTTGCTGCCTGTGCATGACCAAAATAGGGTGCATGTAGCCCGGCAATGAATGCGGGTAATGCGTCCTCGTTGATTAAGAAGTGTATACATGTAGCTGGAAAAAAAATGTAGATTTGTAGAAAGGTAGCTGAAGCGTTGTTTAATCCGAATGCCAAACGTGTTTAGTTTAGTGTTAATTATTCAATGTACTATAGAGCCCTCTCGAGTCAAATTTTGTTATATATTGTTATTGTCGAACACTTAAACGTGAAGTCACTTCTGCTATCGTCATTCCAGGTTCATAGAGATCGTCAACTGAATTTAGTACACGGCACATAAAAAGAAGGGGGTTGCGAGAGCCAAAGGTTGTTCGGGTTTCAGCGACTGCCAGCATTGGCCGGCGACGGAGTATTCTGGCAGGAACATAGAGGTGAATTCTCGAAAGCAGCTCGGGACAGTCGATGGTTCCGTTTAAGATTCCCGTAATAAATGCAAGCCTGGCATGCTCAACCCGTTCGGCGAGGGGCGGGATCCCAAGCAGCAAACACCTAGTCCTGTAATCGAGACGACGTGGCCAACCACGAAGGGCGAAGCGTTTTGCCTTCCGTTAGATGCCAAAAAATGCTAGCGTATTCCAGCAGTGGTCTGATAAGTGCGCACTACAGTGTCTTGAATTCATATTTTTCGCCGTTTACTGAAAAGGCCGTTTTTTCATTATCGTTTTCGAAAATTTGTATTTGGTGGAATCTTGATTCAAAGTTTCCTATCGTTGAAAAGTAGCAAGCTTTACCGAGCTTATCTAAGTTTGCAACTGTAAGAGGTATGGATTGAAAACCGGCAACAATTGGTAGATATTCCCTTTCCTCTTAGAATTGGCCATCTTCGTTCTACAGATTTTGTAAGCAATGCTCTGCAATCGGTGGTCTTATGTTGTTTTTGATAATTGAGACCTTTATCTCTAAAAGCTTGTTAGTGCGATGCCTGGCTAAGGTTTTTTCTTTTTTAATTTTTGTCCCCATCATCTCTTGATTCTATCTAATAGTATTGCTAATTCCTTTGCTTGAGCCTTGTCTAATAACCATTTGTTTCGTAAGTTTGAGGGGAGTTTTGCGATTAGGTTTCGCAAGAGTCGCTGATCGTTTAAATATTCCTCGGTCGTCAGATTCGCAATTAGTGCGTCATAGATGACGTCGGGGCACCTAAATTGTCCTAGTCATGCAGAACTAGCAGCTTGTATTGTTATAGTATATTGCTGATGAGCTACAATTCTGAACTGAACTAAATTCCCTACTCGTAGCTAGATGCTGATGATCGCTGCTCCATCGGGTATGGCACATTTTGTACTAACTCAGCATAAAATGTGTTCTGCGATTTCCCGCTGTGGAGAATCATGGGAGAGCGCGGGAGAGCGCGATGATCTTGTGGTGTGTTTCTTGCCACAGGAAGTAAACGTCTGCTTTGCTTTCGCTTAGCTGGAACTACACACTATGCGTGTATCATAACTCCTCCGGTGGTAAATTGAAGTTCCTCTGCGAAGTTCTCGCTGGGTGGCGTCTTCTTGACTTTTCGCGATCTTCTGATGATTGCTGATCTATCTTATGGCAATATTCGTGCATTTTCTTGTTTTTACGTACACGAAAACGATGATCATCAGAATTGCTATTGTAACAGTGATGCTTCCAAATATTGTGAAAACTGCTTAATTGCTATGTGTTTGGGATGTTTTATGTTTCAAATTATTTCATTTTGAATTTTTGTTATATTTGTCTTCTCTATGATATTCCAATTCACTGTAAGATTGGGGAAAGCTCCTAGTACTTCTTTTGCACTTGTTGTTTCTTCTGACATGAAGGTGCGGTTATCACTCGCTGTTGTGAAGTGCAATTATTAAACGTAAGGATGACAGTTCCCATTCTATAGTCGATCGTTTTCGATTTCTTTTCCCTTCAATATTGGTATAGGACAGATGTCTTTGAACGGTTTTGTGTATTCACGTAGTTGCAGTAAATCGAATGGTTTAATTGTTAGAAATATTGCTTGTTTGGTCATAACGATGTATTGTGGTATGTTAACGATAATTGAATCATTTATGGTGAGTGGTTTGATTTGGAATATTTTGCAATTGTTTTCAAATTTGCGAGAATTTTTGAATATTGGAAATATGTAGAATAACATCTCATCTTTAAGCACATTTTTGGTATTGTGTATTTCAACAAAAGATGTTGTTCCCGAGATTGCGTTTGAATATTTTAGTTGTTGATTATCGTTTCAAGTATCTCATTAATGGATATCTGTGTACCATTCGTTAGTTGTAGACGTTGTAATGCGTTCGCAGATAGTTACGGTCGCCATGTCGTAAGTTTGATTTTGGATAGTTACGGTCGCCATGTAATGTGATGATCGTACAACTGTACATCGAGTACCGCCGGGGTAGATAAGTGTTTCGCTTACATGTTTCGAAGTCCAATAAAACTTTGTTCTAGCGGACTTTTCGACATTAGACTTCGTCCTACGCTGCGCTTTTAGCGATAAGTTGCTATGTGTTCTCTTCGGTTTCGTAACGGCGCTAGCTTTTTAAATCTATCTTTAATTTCCTTACAGGGTTTCGAATCATATAAGGGAATAGTTCAATCACTTAGGGGAATGTTGCAAATCGGTAGGGGAATGTTGCAAATCGGTAGGGGAATGTTGCAAGCAAGCTGTGGATGTTTGCAATCACTTAGGGGAGTTTTGCAATCGATTAGGGGAATGTTGCAAGCGTACTGTGGAGCTGTCATCAGACTGTGGGTGCCGGTGTAAAAAGCTGCGCATTGGTACCCATGATGTTTTTTTAAACATCGTTTGGAGTTATTTTAGTGTGGAATTCTGTTGTACACATGATAAACTAAACAAGTCCTGCTGCGGATCCATAATTAAACATGATAAGTTAGTAAGATTGACGAAAATATTTTAAGGTATTTACAGCGGCACCCACAGTCTGATGACAGCTCCACAGTACGCTTGCAACATTCCCCTAATCGATTGCAAAACTCCCCTAAGGGCGGTGGCAACGCTAATCGGATGCGATTTTATCGGACGAGATTTATATGGGATTTGACAGATAACGTCGGACGACGAAATCGCACGTCCGACGTTATCTGTCAAATCCCATATAAATCACGTCCGATAAAATCGCATCCGATGAGCGTTGCCACCGCCCTAAGTGATTGCAAACATCCACAGCTTGCATGCAATATTCCCCTATCGATTTGCAACATTCCCCTAAGTGATTGAACTATTCCCTTATATGATTCGAAACCCTGTATTGATTTCTGTTATTACCTTTGATATAGACCTTCCTATTGACTATTCTAGCCTCTTATTGACTGGTATAGCTATTTTTTCAAATGTAATTACATTGTGCTCAATATTTGTAATATTGCTTGGATGTATAATCTTCATTATTCCGTTTTGAATTTTGCATTCTTCGTTTTTTATGAGTATTACGGGTTCCTGATTAAGATTCTTGATTTGAAGAGTTGCCCATAGACGCGTTATTACGTTGGTCAACAATACTAGCCGACGTTATTAGGATGGTCAAGAATATTAGCCTTTGCATACAAAAAGATAAATAAATTAATCTTTATCTAGACCGGTTGGCCATAAAAAAAAGATTTTTATTTTACACAAACAGGATTACTCCTGACTAAAGCTAAACTATGAACTATATCTGGCTAACTCTAGACTTCGACTTCGACTGACTAAACCTAACGAGCTAATGTTCTAACGAGGCCGCTGGTTGCTGGCTGCATTGGTCCGTTCTCACGATCGGTCTGCGTGTCGCATTACTTGCGCATGTCGCCGTTGTCCGCTCGTGGCCGGTGTAGCGTTACATCTTCGTCTGCTCGTAGCCGGTGTGGAATGCCAGCTTGCAGTCTGGTTTCTAGCGGGTCGGTCTAACTAATATTTAATACGTCTTATTTTGTTTTTGTTTCTTTTAATGTTTTTAAGATTTTTTTACGTTCTTATATTATTTTGCAATACTTTTTATGCATTTACCTGGGGTCTACCTTTTTTCTAATGTTTGGTTTAACAATTTTTTTATAATCTATTTGAAAAATAAGCGTCTGCTGCAACGTTGTTTCCCTTTTACAAATTCAACTGTAAAATCGAACTCTCTTCCAAATCTAATCACATTCTCGTCAACTTTGATGACGGATTTTTCACACCGAACAGATAGACTAGTGGTCTATGGTCCGTTTTGACGGTAAACTTTGTACCGTATAAGTAATGATTGAAATTCATTATACCTTAATGTATTGCGGCTAGTTCCTTTTCGATGATTGCTTTATTCGCTTCCCCTTTCGTGAAGCTTCTACTGGCGAAGCATATTGGCATATCTACGCGGTCGTGTTCCTGTGCTAAAACTGCTCCGCATGCTATAGTTGAAGCATCTGTGGTTAGTATAAATTGCTTACTGAAGTCAGGATATTGTAATATCTGTGGACTAATCAGTGTGTTTTTTAAGTATTAGAAAGCTTCTTGACACTCTTGTGTCCATTCAAATTTTGTATTTTTCTCTAGTAGGCTTTTAAGCGGTTTTGCTTTCAAGGCAAAGTTTGGGATGAACTTTCTGTAATAATTGCAGAATGCTACGTATCTTCTCACGTCGTCTGCGTTTTGTGGTATTAGGTAATTCTTTATCCTGTCATATTTCGAATCATCTGGAAGAATACCTTTGTCGGTTATCTTATGTCCGAGATTAGTAACTTCCTTTTTCAAAAAGCAACTTTTCTCTGGGTTTAGTTTGAGGTTGTAGTGTCTGAGTCTGTCGAAACACTTTTCTAAATTTTTTAGATGGTGATTTTCCGAAGCTCCTACCACTACTATATCATCAACGTATACAAAAGCGCATTCCAGCGTGAGGCCTGTCATGGCTATGGTCATCATTCGTCAAAACTATTTAGAGAAATGTTCAATCCAAAAGGTGATCGTTTAAATTGATAGTAACCATCCGTGCTTGAAAAAGCTGTATACTTTTTAGACGATTCTTCCAGCGGTATTTGGTGATATCCTTATATAAGATCTAATGTGCTAAAGAATTTAGCTCGTACTAGTTGATCTAATATGGAATCTATTCTAGGTAATGGAAATTTATTAGGAAGTAACTTTTTGTTAAGCTGTCTAAAATCTACTACTAATCTCCATTTTTTTTTCTTCTGCTGATTTTTTCGGTACCAGTAAGATGGGTGAATTGTAATGTGACACGGAGTGTTCTATTACATCATCTTGAAGAATTTTCTCAATTTGCTTTTTGATTTCTGGTCCTTGTGAATGGTTTTGTTTGTAGTTCGGTATGTACACGGGTCTTTTATCTTCTAATTTTATATCCTGTTCGAAAAGGTTTTTTGTAATCTAATGATTATCTGGCAAATGAAATATGTCATTATAACTTAAAAGTAATTGTTCAAATGATTTATCTGTATCTTGGAAAATGTTTTCCTTTCGGATGAATTCCTTTATAATTGCCTACTTATTTTCATCCTTATGATTGGTAGTCTTTACTAGATCAAATTCACTTCAAGTAATAGTATGTGGTTCTTGTTTACTAATTTAGCTTCATTAGAAGTATTTATGTAGTAATTTTATGAATGGGTAGTTTTTATTTACAATGCAGTTTACTACTAGAACTTCTTGTAGTTGTTCTGCACAAACTACTGCGTCTTTATCAAATTTGTCTAGCTTATCAAGGTTCCTAATTACTTCGCATCTGGGAGGTATGAGTGATTTGCCATTGATTGTATATTCAATTGGCGTCCTTAGAAACTCTCCATCATGCTTTACCGAGAAAATCCAGGTATTATAATTTATTATACATCGATGGTTTATGAAAAAATCTCTACCTAGTATACCATCTACGGGTATTTTGAAATTTTCTGGTACGATGTGAAATGCTTGTTGGATTTTCACTCCCTCGTGTTTTTATTGTTACGTGGGCAATGGAAACGAATTGGTTTTGTCTTTTATATGCAGATAAAAGTGATATGATAATGTGAGTTGTGGTCTTTAATGTTAGTTTCTTATTTGTTTTCAAAGTCTCGTTTAAATCGTCTGATATGTTATTGGTGTTAATTGTCTCTTGGTAAATGCTTTCGATTATGTTAGTAATTAAATTTTGAATGATATTATTGTTCGTCGTTGTTCGTAATTTAATTTCTGTCTCGTCGTATTTGTCGTAGTTTGTCCCTACTTCTTTTTTAAATACGGAGTATATTTCGTCAACCTGTAGTCTGTATGTGTTTAGTGCACACTGCCTTACTCTTCCCCGATTTAGCTGCAATGTTTTGTTGATTAATTCTAATCTCCTTACGATTTCTTTCTATTTAGTAATGTAAAATGAATGTTGTATCAAGCAAAAAAAATTTTTTTTCTTTTTTTTTCTCAAGGTGAAAAATCTTTAAAATGGAAAAATCATTTCTTTCATTCAATTTTACTTTTAGACGTTCAATATTTTCTTTTTCTCAAGGTGGAAAAATCTTCAAAGTGGAAAAATCTTTTGTTTCTTTCAAATTTGCTTTTTAGAAGAATGTTATTATTTTTTAATGCATAATGTTATTTATTTTTTGTAATCCTGCCAATGATCCAGGAAATCATTAAGTTGTCTTATCTCCCTGAATAATTCCTCCTCCGTGAGGACTACGGATTTTGGTTTTGTCTTCTGAGGTAAGCACATTCTTCTTAGCGCCTCAGCTGCGCTTCTAGTCTGTCAAATACCGTCGCTCTATAGGCGTGCTGGTAAGACTTACCGCAAGCTACTAAATTGAGATCGTAGTCGACGTCTGAAATGAGTTCTAGACCCAATTGCGTGTCGACTACTCCCTCAATATAGCAACTGACCGCCGCTGTAAGTTCCTCCAATAGATCGTACGGTACCTCCACGCCTAGTTTAACTAGGATCCTCAGCGTCTCGTTTATTTCCCGGATGCAACTGTAGACATCTTCGTGGGTTGGCCGGTAGGGTTGCTTCGCCTCGAACTCCTCCTCTGGGGTTAGGTTTGTGGTTTGCTCCACGGAGTCGATGGCTTCCCAGGTTAGATGCCGTGCCTCCACGATCGCTGGGTCCTCTGGCTCTGCCGGTCCGTTAAAATCCGTGTTGTCTTCGTCGCTGGTCCAACCGTCGCTCAGGTGCTCTACTGTTATCGCAGCGTTCGAGTATTGGATGTACATTGGAACGATGACTTCTGATGGCCTAATGATCGTTAATCGATCTTTATATACACTTATTCTCACTGCACTTTTATTTTTTGTTATCTTATTATCCACTTGCTCAGTCTTGCTGTAACATAATTGATTATAAAAACCAACTAAAGGGGTTTTTTCTCTTCGGGCACTGTCAATTTTTCCGCACATCACTTTGAGCATAACTTGCTTTTTACACAGCACTGTACTTTAACTTTTTCACTCCACTTTAATGTTCTTGTAGCTTTATTCTTGCTACGCTATCACGGTGGCCATGTGGTAGGCTCCGTCGCTCTCCAAACGTGTTGGTAGAACTTACCGCAAGCTACTAAATTGAGATCGTAGTCGACGTCTGAAATGAGTTCTAGACCCAATTGCGTGTCGACTACTCCCTCAATATAGCAACTGATCGCCGCTGTAAGTTCCTCCAATAGATCGTACGGTACCTCCACGCCTAGTTTAACTAGGATCCTCAGCGTCTCGTTTATTTCCCGGATGCAACTGTAGACATCTTCGTGGGTTGGCCGGTAGGGTTGCTTCGCCTCGAACTCCTCCTCTGGGGTTAGGTTTGTGGTTTGCTCCACGGAGTCGATGGCTTCCCAGGTTAGATGCCGTGCCTCCACGATCGCTGGGTCCTCTGGCTCTGCCGGTCCGTTAAAATCCGTGTTGTCTTCGTCGCTGGTCCAACCGTCGCTCACGTGCTCTACTGTTATCGCAGCGTTCGAGTATTGGATGTACATTGGAACGATGACTTCTGATGGCCTAATGATCGTTAATCGATCTTTATATACACTTATTCTCACTGCACTTTTATTTTTTGTTATCTTATTATCCACTTGCTCAGTCTTGCTGTAACATAATTGATTATAAAAAAAACAACTAAAGGGGTTTTTTTCTCTTCGGGCACTGTCAATTTTTCCGCACATCACTTTGAGCATAACTTGCTTTTTACACAGCACTGCACTTTAACTTTTTCACTGCGTCTTTATCAAATTTGTCTAGCTTATCAAGGTTCCTAATTACTTCTTATCTGGGAGGTATGAGTGATTTGCCATTGATTGTATATTCAATTGGCGTCCTTAGAAACTCTCCATCATGCTTTACCGAGAAAATCCAGGTATTATAATTTATTATACATCGATGGTTTATGAAAAAAATCTCTACCTAGTATACCATCTACGGGTATTTTGAAATTTTCTGGTACGATGTGAAATGCTTGTTGGATTTTCACTCCCTCGTGTTTTTATTGTTACGTGGGCAATGGAAACGAATTGGTTTTGTCTTTTATATGCAGATAAAAGTGATATGATAATGTGAGTTGTGGTCTTTAATGTTAGTTTCTTATTTGTTTTCAAAGTCTCGTTTAAATCGTCTGATATGTTATTGGTGTTAATTGTCTCTTGGTAAATGCTTTCGATTATGTTAGTAATTAAATTTTGAATGATATTATTGTTCGTCGTTGTTCGTAATTTAATTTCTGTCTCGTCGTATTTGTCGTAGTTTGTCCCTACTTCTTTTTTAAATACGGAGTACATTTCGTCCACCTGTAGTCTGTATGTGTTTAGTGCACACTGCCTTACTCTTCCCCGATTTAGCTGCAATGTTTTGTTGATTAATTCTAATCTCCTTACGATTTCTTTCTATTTAGTCATGTAAAATGAATGTTGTATCAAGCAAAAAAAAATTGTTTTCTTTTTTTTTCTCAAGGTGAAAAATCTTTAAAATGGAAAAATCATTTCTTTCATTCAATTTTACTTTTAGACGTTCAATATTTTCCTTTTCTCAAGGTGGAAAAATCTTCAAAGTGGAAAAATCTTTTGTTTCTTTCAAATTTGCTTTTTAGAAGAATGTTATTATTTTTTTAATGCATAATGTTATTTATTTTTTGTAATCCTGCCAATGATCCAGGAAATCATTAAGTTGTCTTATCTCCCTGAATAATTCCTCCTCCGTGAGGACTACGGATTTTGGTTTTGTCTTCTGAGGTAAGCACATTCTTCTTAGCGCCTCAGCTGCGCTTCTAGTCTGTCAAATACCGTCGCTCTATAGGCGTGCTGGTAAGACTTACCGCAAGCTACTAAATTGAGATCGTAGTCGACGTCTGAAATGAGTTCTAGACCCAATTGCGTGTCGACTACTCCCTCAATATAGCAACTGACCGCCGCTGTAAGTTCCTCCAATAGATCGTACGGTACCTCCACGCCTAGTTTAAC
This sequence comes from Anopheles merus, assembly GCF_017562075.2. NCBI lineage: Eukaryota > Metazoa > Arthropoda > Insecta > Diptera > Culicidae > Anopheles > Anopheles merus. The sequence continues at coordinate 56,199,357 of NC_054082.1, forward strand.
TAGGATCCTCAGCGTCTCGTTTATTTCCCGGATGCAACTGTAGACATCTTCGTGGGTTGGCCGGTAGGGTTGCTTCGCCTCGAACTCCTCCTCTGGGGTTAGGTTTGTGGTTTGCTCCACGGAGTCGATGGCTTCCCAGGTTAGATGCCGTGCCTCCACGATCGCTGGGTCCTCTGGCTCTGCCGGTCCGTTAAAATCCCTGTTGTCTTCGTCGCTGGTCTAACCGTCGCTCAGGTGCTCTACTGTTATCGCAGCGTTCGAGTATTGGATGTACATTGGAACGGTGACTTCTGATGGCCTAATGATCGTTAATCGATCTTTATATACACTTATTCTCACTGCACTTTTATTTTTTGTTATCTTATTATCCACTTGCTCAGTCTTGCTGTAACATAATTGATTATAAAAACCAACTAAAGGGGTTTTTTCTCTTCGGGCACTGTCAATTTTTCCGCACATCACTATGAGCATAACTTGCTTTTTACACAGCACTGTACTTTAACTTTTTCACTCCACTTTAATGTTCTTGTAGCTTTATTCTTGCTACGCTATCACGGTGGCCATGTGGTAGGCTCCGTCGCTCTCCAAACGTGTTGGTAGAACTTACCGCAAGCTACTAAATTGAGATCGTAGTCGACGTCTGAAATGAGTTCAAGGAAAAATCTTTAAAATGGAAAAATCATTTCTTTCATTCAATTTTACTTTTAGACGTTCAATATTTTCTTTTTCTCAAGGTGGAAAAATCTTCAAAGTGGAAAAATCTTTTGTTTCTTTCAAATTTGCTTTTTAGAAGAATGTTATTATTTTTTTTAATGCATAATGTTATTTATTTTTTGTAATCCTGCCAATGATCCAGGAAATCATTAAGTTGTCTTATCTCCCTGAATAATTCCTCCTCCGTGAGGACTACGGATTTTGGTTTTGTCTTCTGAGGTAAGCACATTCTTCTTAGCGCCTCAGCTGCGCTTCTAGTCTGTCAAATACCGTCGCTCTATAGGCGTGCTGGTAAGACTTACCGCAAGCTACTAAATTGAGATCGTAGTCGACGTCTGAAATGAGTTCTAGACCCAATTGCGTGTCGACTACTCCCTCAATATAGCAACTGATCGCCGCTGTAAGTTCCTCCAATAGATCGTACGGTACCTCCACGCCTAGTTTAACTAGGATCCTCAGCGTCTCGTTTATTTCCCGGATGCAACTGTAGACATCTTCGTGGGTTGGCCGGTAGGGTTGCTTCGCCTCGAACTCCTCCTCTGGGGTTAGGTTTGTGGTTTGCTCCACGGAGTCGATGGCTTCCCAGGTTAGATGCCGTGCCTCCACGATCGCTGGGTCCTCTGGCTCTGCCGGTCCGTTAAAATCCGTGTTGTCTTCGTCGCTGGTCCAACCGTCGCTCACGTGCTCTACTGTTATCGCAGCGTTCGAGTATTGGATGTACATTGGAACGATGACTTCTGATGGCCTAATGATCGTTAATCGATCTTTATATACACTTATTCTCACTGCACTTTTATTTTTTGTTATCTTACTATCCACTTGCTCAGTCTTGTTGTAACATAATCGATTCTAAAAAAACAACTAAAGGGTTTTTTTTCTCTTCGGGCACTGTCAATTTTTCCGCACATCACTTTGAGCATAACTTGCTTTTTACACAGCACTGCACTTTAACTTTTTCACTGCGTCTTTATCAAATTTGTCTAGCTTATCAAGGTTCCTAATTACTTCTTATCTGGGAGGTATGAGTGATTTGCCATTGATTGTATATTCAATTGGCGTCCTTAGAAACTCTCCATCATGCTTTACCGAGAAAATCCAGGTATTATAATTTATTATACATCGATGGTTTATGAAAAAAATCTCTACCTAGTATACCATCTACGGGTATTTTGAAATTTTCTGGTACGATGTGAAATGCTTGTTGGATTTTCACTCCCTCGTGTTTTTATTGTTACGTGGGCAATGGAAACGAATTGGTTTTGTCTTTTATATGCAGATAAAAGTGATATGATAATGTGAGTTGTGGTCTTTAATGTTAGTTTCTTATTTGTTTTCAAAGTCTCGTTTAAATCGTCTGATATGTTATTGGTGTTAATTGTCTCTTGGTAAATGCTTTCGATTATGTTAGTAATTAAATTTTGAATGATATTATTGTTCGTCGTTGTTCGTAATTTAATTTCTGTCTCGTCGTATTTGTCGTAGTTTGTCCCTACTTCTTTTTTAAATACGGAGTACATTTCGTCCACCTGTAGTCTGTATGTGTTTAGTGCACACTGCCTTACTCTTCCCCGATTTAGCTGCAATGTTTTGTTGATTAATTCTAATCTCCTTACGATTTCTTTCTATTTAGTCATGTAAAATGAATGTTGTATCAAGCAAAAAAAAATTGTTTTCTTTTTTTTCTCAAGGTGAAAAATCTTTAAAATGGAAAAATCATTTCTTTCATTCAATTTTACTTTTAGACGTTCAATATTTTCTTTTTCTCAAGGTGGAAAAATCTTCAAAGTGGAAAAATCTGTGGTAGGTTCGGCCGCGCTTCTCAAACCGTTTCGGAGAGTCAAAGCGCGGAGCGCAGTAAAAGGGGTGTGTGACGAGGAAGGGGATCGTACGGAACGCGACACCAAAATGTATACACATTCGTCGCGTATCGTTACGTCAACTCGTTCACACTTACGCTAAGTTCGAAAAGAAGCACTTGCTTACGTCGGCGGAATCGCGGACTGCATCGACCTTGCGCGTCGAGTTGATGACCGAGGCGGAATCGGACACCGTGGGAGAAGTTGGGTGGAACTGGTGCAAACGTGCACTTTATTTCGATGAGGATAATGCTGATCGGTCAACTGACTGAACAGCTGATAACCAAAATGATTATCAAATTGGGCAGAGCCTTCGGCGGAATCTGCAAATTGGTGAGATGCACCAGAACACGAGTGATCTACGTGTCTATGGAAGGTGAACTGACTTCGCCATCAGTTCGAGTTTTATTTATAACAAAGATGGTGTGAAAGTTGTGACACATTTGGCAACCAGATGTTTGTCAAATGTGAGCTTTCGTTTGGTTTTCCGGGTTTGGGTTTTTACAAGGGTTTCTTAAATTATACCTAGCGTGCCTGTGTTTTATCAACTATCCGTGCATTGTGGATGCAGCGAACGTTTTCCTGTTTATGCCTGGGTTTTGAATTGCTTATTTGTGGCGCGTTTTCCTTATTTATGTTCTGGGGTAAAACACGAGAACGTTTACGCTTCTGGTGTTTAATGTTTTTTAACCTGGCTGCTGGCTATGCGCTTGCGCTTCTGGTGGTTAACGTCTTTTTACCTGGCTTTTAGCAATGCTAAGTTAGATGTGACCTACTGTTAGCAGTAAATCTGCTACACCTCCACCCTTCGGAAGAATAACGTAATGAAATGAAGTTATTCGATCATATTTTAATTGCTCTATTCTTGTGAATTTTCTGTATGACACCATCAGTGTTTTCAATTATCATGTTAGGTCCGTTGATCTCTTTTACTTTATACGGTCCTTTATATACCGGATCTAGTTTTGTTCTGTTCTCATTTGTAAGTGCTATTTGATCTCCTATTTGAAAATTAACTTGGTTGATGTTTTGTTGCTCTTTCAGTAGTTTCATTTTTTCTTGTTCTATATGTTTTCGAGTCCTATCGTGAGCTAGTTTTAATCTGTATTTAAATTCTTTTGAGTAATCATCGTAGTTATATAATGGTGTAGATTTTTCAGTTATATTTGTCGAAATTTTTTCGTTTCTTCCGAAAACTAGTTCAAATGGTGTGTAACCGTGGTCTAAATTAGGCGTTGTATTATATGCAAATGAATAATAATTTATCCAATCATCCCAGTCATCTTTGTGTTCGTTTGTAAAAATTCTAAGGTATTCGTTTAGACATCTGTGATTACGTTCTAAAGCTCCTATCGTTTGTGGATGATATGGCGTTGAAAATTTGTGTTCTATTCGAAGGATTTCTGATATATTTTTAAATATTTCATTTTTGTACTCTGTACCCATATCGGTTCTGAATTCTTTAATATTCGTGCCGTATATTAACATAAATTTTTCTATTACTGCTCTAGCTACCGTATTTGCTTCTTTGTTAGGAATTGCTATAACCGTAACGTGTTTCGTTAAATTACATTGAAGTGTTACCGCATATCTATTATTGTTATTTGTTTTTTGAAATGGTCCTACTGTATCGATTGATACTACTTCGAATGGAATGTTGGGTGTGTCTGTTTTAACAAAAGGTTCTACAGTCTTGATATGATGTTTATTTAGTTTACAGGTTATACATTTGTCTAGAAAATCTTTGATTGATTTTTTCATTTTGTTCCAAACATATTCTTTTCTGATTTTCTTATACATTCTATACTGTCCAATGTGTCCTCCTGTCGGTGTGTTGTGCACTTTGTCGAGTATGCCATTTATCGTCTTTTCGTGAGTAATCGTTTGTGGTTTAGTATATACTAGTATCTGAATATTTTTCAGGTGATTGTTAGCGATTTGCTTCAATTCGTTCGGATTTACCTCCTTGAATATTTCGTCTGTTTCAGAGACTGCTAGCTGGGTAATGCTTTTGATTACGAGCTTCTTTTCTATATTTTGAATAAATTGCACTATGGCAGATTTTTCCTTCCTTCTTTGGAAATCCTTTACTAATAAAGGCTCCTGTAGTCCTATATCTGTTTTCAGATGGATGTCTCTTACTGATAAGAGCTCCTTGGACTTTCTTTTGTTTAGGATTTTTCCTATCAACTCGATAGTGTTTTCATTCTTCTTTACTGATGTTTCTAGTTTTGGTAAGTCCTTTACTTCGTCGTATGCTAAGGCATGGAACATTTTGAGTTGATCAGACTCTGACATGTTTCCTAAAACATTATCGGAAGTAACAGGTTTGTTCATGCTTCTCGTAATCACATTGATGGATTTAATTTCATCTGAGGTGATCTTGATGCGCGATAAAGCGTCTGCTACAACGTTCTGTTTCCCTTTTACAAATTCAACTGTAAAATCGAACTCTTCCAAATCTAATCTCATTCTCGTCAACTTTGATGACGGATTTTTCATTCCGAACAGATAGACTAGTGGTCTATGGTCCGTTTTGACGGTAAACTTTGTACCGTATAGGTAATGCTTGAAATGCATTATAGCCCAATGTATTGCGGCTAGTTCCTTTTCGATGATTGCTTTATTCGCTTCCCCTTTTGTGAAGGTTCTACTTGCGAAGCATATCGGCATATCTATACCATCATGTTCCTGTGCTAAAACTGCTCCGCATGCTATAGTTGAAGCATCTGTGGTTAGTATAAATTGCTTACTGAAGTCAGGATATTGTAATATCTGTGGACTAATCAGTGTGTTTTTTAAATATTCGAATGCTTCTTTACACTCTTGTGTCCATTCAAATTTGGTATTTTTCTTTAATAAGCTGTTAAGCGGTTTTGCTTTTAAAGCAAAGTTTGGGATGAACTTTCTGTAATAATTGCAGAATGCTACGTATCTTCTCGCATCGTCTGCGTTTTGTGGTATCGGATAATTTTTTATGCTGTCGTATTTCGAATCATCTGGAAGGATGCCTTTGTCGGTTATCTTATGTCCAAGATAAGTAACTTCTTTTTTGAAAAAGCAACTTTTTTCTGGGTTTAGTTTAAGATTGTAGTGCCTTAGTCTTTCAAAAACTTTTTCTAAATTCTTTAGATGGTGATTTTCTGAAGCTCCTACTACTACAATATCATCGACATATACAAAAGCGCATTCCGGCGTGAGGCCTGTCATGGCTATGGTCATCATTCGTTGAAAACTATTTGGAGAAATGTTCAATCCAAATGGTAATCGTTTAAATTGATAGTGACCATCCGTGCTTGAAAAAGCTGTATACTTTTTAGACGATTCTTCCAGTGGTATTTGATGAAATCCTGACATGAGATCTAATGTGCTAAAAAATTTTGCTCGCCCTAGCTGGTCTAATATGGAGTCTATTCTAGGTAGTGGGAATTTATCAGGGAGCAGCTTTTTGTTAAGCTGTCTAAAATCGACTACTAATCTCCATTTTTTCTCATCTGAGGACTTTTTTGGTACCAGTAAGATGGGTGAATTGTAATGTGACACCGAGTGTTCTATTACATCATCTTTAAGCATTTTTTCAATTTGCTTTTTGATTTCTGGTCCTTGGGAATGATTTTGCTTGTAATTTGGTATGTACACGGGTCTTTTATCTTCTAATTTTATATCTTGTTCATAAAAATTATTTGTAGTTAAATGATCATTAGGTAGATGAAAAATGTCATTGTAGCTTAACAGTAATTGTTCAAAAGATTTATCTGTATCTTCGGAAATGTTTTCCTTTCGGATTAATTCCTTTATGATTGCTAACCTATTTTCATCCTTATAATTGCTAGTTTTTACTATCTCAAATTCATTTAAAGGTATTGTTTTGATATGGCTAATGTTTACTAGTTTAGCTTTATTGGAAGTATTGATTATTTTAATAAATGGGTAGTTTTTATTTACAATGCAGTTTCCTACAAGAACGTCTTCTTGCAGTTGCTCTGCGCATACTACCGCATCTGTATCTAATTCTTTTAACTTATCAAGTTTTCTAATTACTTCACATCTGGGAGGTATGAGTGTTTTTCCATTGATAGTATCTTCAATGGGTGCTTCCAAAAACTTTCCATTATGTTTTACAGAGAAAATCCAAGTATCATAATTTATTATACATCGATGGTTCATAAAAAAATCTCTACCAAGTATACCATCTGCCGGTATCTTGAAGTTATCTGGTACGATGTGAAATTGTTGTTGGATTTTCTTTCCCTCCACGATTACATCCGTAATTGTGGACCCATGAGTGGTTATTGTTCCTTCTCCTACGCTTATGATATCCACTATATCTTTTGGTTTGTAAGTTTGTGTAGGTCTTACTTTGTTGCCTTTGATGATAGAAATGTCGGAACCTGAATCTACAAATAGGTTGCATGTTGAATCTGCTAGACCTAATCTTGTCCTAATAAAATTTGATTTTTGCACATTTATTGTGTATGTTGCCCGTAATGGCTTGTGGAGGGCTGGTCCACCTGTGGGTTCTGGGTCTCCATTTGCGTGTAAAGGATTGCCCTTTGCGGTTCGCGTTGCCCTAAAAAATTTGGGCCGGCGGGTTGCCTGTTTCGGGTGTTGAACCCGGCTCCCTGTCTACCGTTTTGTGTTTGTGGTGACCTCCAATTGCTATTATTTTGCTGTGGTTGGGATCTCCAATTGTTATTGTTTTGCTGGGGTGGGGATCTCCAGTTGTTATTGTTTTGACGTTGGTCTATACCACGAGTATTTGTCTGTCGCTGATTCGAGCTATATCTATTTTCATGCCCGTTCTGTCTATTGTCTGACTTTTTGTCCTGCGTGCTTTGATTCGTCTTATCGATGCTAATAATTGCTCTAATAGCTGCATCAAGGGTGGGAATGGTACCGGACAATACTATTGCCTGATGGATTTCCTTTTTGAGCCCTTTCCCAAAAGCTGCCATTGCTATCTTGTTGGTTTTTGCCGTTGCCATTGCTGGTGCAACGTCCTCTCCAAGATATGCTTGTTCTAGCTCTTCTGCCAGAGCTTGTATTTCTTCACCAAAATCCTTTGGTGTAGTTTTTTGTTTTAATGCGTGGATTGCAGTGGCAATATCTTCTGGTGACTCTGTTTTCTTAACATATGCACCGATTTTTGCCAGAGCGTCGTCTATGCTAGTCACCGTTTTTCCGATAATTTTTCTACCTTTCCCCTTTAGTTTTGATTGTACCACCCGCATGATCAGTCTATGGTGCTGTTCGTCCACTGCTTCTTTCATTGTTTCTAAAGCAGCTAACATGGCTTCAGCTTCGTCATATCTACCACTAAATGTAGGTATGAGGCTGGTGGCCGTTTTTAGGATCTCTAAAGCATCCATTTTTGGTTTGTAACTTGAGTCTACGCTCGTATTTGTTTTAATAGCTGTGTGGTCAATGTTCGCTGTCGGAACGATTTGTTTTTGTCTTTTATATATAGATAAAATTGATATTATGACGTGAGCTGTGGTTTTTAACGTTAGTTTTTTGTGTGTTTTTAATGTCTCATTCAAGTCGCTAGTGTTGTTGTCGGTGTTAATTGTCTCGTTGTTAATTTTTTCTATTATGTTGGTGACTAAATTTTGGATAATGTTGTTGTAGAACTTGGTTTCTGAGTCGCTGTATTTGTCGTAGTTGGACTCTATTTCTTTCCTGAACCCGGAATATATTTCGTCTATTTGTAATCTGTATGTGGCCAATGCGCTCTGTCTAATGTTCCCTTTGTTTTTCTGTAGGGTGTTGTAAATAAGTTCTAGTGTCCTAACAATTTCTTTTAGTTTAGTCATATGGTCGAAATTTGGATTTTAATGATTGTGAGGAGAAAAAAATTTTTTTTTTTTAAATTCATACATAACATCAAGTACAATTTTTCTAGAGAAAGCAGACTTATATTTTTATATAAAAGCTTATATAAAATAAAATCTGATTTTCCTCGAGAGTCGAGGAAAGTTTCTTTCTTTTATATGTTGGAGAAAGAAAAAAAAAAGAAAATTCTTTATTTTATTTTATTTATTTATTGATTGATTTTTTTTTGAGTTTCTAATTGTGAATAGTAGAAAAGGAAAAAAATTTAAAAGCGCAAAAAGTGAGAGGAAATATTTTCCAAGGTGGACAAACGTTTTCTTTCTATGCGAGTGGATTTGTATAAGTTTTTTTTTTGTAAAACAAGCCTTTATTTTATTTTTTTATTGATAGTAAAAAAAACTAAAAAATTTCTTTCTTGTTGTTAATAATATGTATGAAAAAAAAATTTTTTTTTTGTTATTTAATTGTTTTTATTCCTCCTACAGCCCTAATAATGTCATTAAGACATCTGTGGCTTTGTCAAATGTCTCCCGAGTTGTTATTTTATTTTCTTTATAGCTAGTATATATGTGTTCTACCTTGTTTTCTATCTCCTTGTTGCCGGCGTTTTTCAGCAACTCCAGGATCTCGATTCGTTGGTCCTCGACATCCTTCTTGTTAGGGATGTACGGCCCCACGTATTCACCGTCTTCGTTAAAATTTCTCAGCCCGTGCCAGGTGCTCATCTCCTCAGTTAGTGGCGGCTGCGATGGCTTGCTGGTGGGCGCTTGGTCTTCCTCGTAGGCTGCTTGCTGGTGGGCGGCTTGGTCTTCTTGGTAAGCGGCTTGCTGGTGGGCGGCTTGGTCTTCTTGGTAAGCGGCTTGCTGGTGGGCGCTTGGTCTTCTTGGTAAGCGGCTGCGCTCGCTTGCTGGTGGGCAGTGTGCGTCTTCCTGGTTTGCGGCTTGTGGTTGTCGTCTGATGAACACTTGATCGGCACTTTGTCTTTTATATCCGAATTATTGCTTCACTAATGTTTTTTTTCTTCTTTTTTCTTTTTTTTTCTCACTATTTATTTAGGTAAAGACAACATCTTTACAGCTTGTTCTTTCGCCTGATTTTTCACTATTTTGTACACTATTTTGAGCGCTTTTGCAATAACAATCAATGCGAGCAGAGCCAAAATCAGGTTAAGTTTGAACTCGTGCGTTTCGTGTTGTTCAGTGTGTATGTTTTGGGTCTGAACGATGGTAAGGTCGTTATTGCCCTTAACGTTTGTTTCTGGTTTTGAGTTATCGTGACCCATAGCTTATATGTGTTATGCCAGAATAAATATACACACTCTCTACTTTTTTTTCAGTCTACTAACACTGCGATTTCACTTCCTGCACTGCTTTTCGGGTACTTGATACTTGAACGCAACTCTGTGTTTTTGCTAACTTTTAAAACTTGTGCCACTTTTAGAGCGCACTTGAAACGTTTTTATTTATTTCCCACGACTGGTGTCACTTTATGCCTCAAACTGCACCACTCGCACTTTGTTAAAAATCGATTATTGATCACTTTATTGCTTATTAGATTTTTGGGGCGCTGTATTGAGTTCTCACGATAATGGTTATGTGGTAAAAACTGACACCGTTCTTTCTTCAACCTTTTTCTTTCCACTGTATTTTTTTCCACGCACCACACTTTGCGTATATCTTTTTCTCCACAGCACTGCACTTTTATTTTTTCACTGCACTTTAATGTTCTTGTAGCTTTGTTTTTGCTACGCTGTCACGGTCGCCATGTGGTAGGTTCGGCCGCGCTTCTCAAACCGTTTCGGAGAGTCAAAGCGCGGAGCGCAGTAAAAGGGGTGTGTGACGAGGAAGGGGATCGTACGGAACGCGACACCAAAATGTATACACATTCGTCGCGTATCGGTTACGTCAACTCGTTCACACTTACGCTAAGTTCGAAAAGAAGCACTTGCTTACGTCGGCGGAATCGCGGACTGCATCGACCTTGCGCGTCGAGTTGATGACCGAGGCGGAATCGGACACCGTGGGAGAAGTTGGGTGGAACTGGTGCAAACGTGCACTTTATTTCGATGAGGATAATGCTGATCGGTCAACTGACTGAACAGCTGATAACCAAAATGATTATCAAATTGGGCAGAGCCTTCGGCGGAATCTGCAAATTGGTGAGATGCACCAGAACACGAGTGATCTACGTGTCTATGGAAGGTGAACTGACTTCGCCATCAGTTCGAGTTTTATTTATAACAAAGATGGTGTGAAAGTTGTGACACATTTGGCAACCAGATGTTTGTCAAATGTGAGCTTTCGTTTGGTTTTCCGGGTTTGGGTTTTTTACAAGGGTTTCTTAAATTATACCTAGCGTGCCTGTGTTTTATCAACTATCCGTGCATTGTGGATGCAGCGAACGTTTTCCTGTTTATGCCTGGGTTTTGAATTGCTTATTTGTGGCGCGTTTTCCTTATTTATGTTCTGGGGTAAAACACGAGAACGTTTACGCTTCTGGTGTTTAATGTTTTTTAACCTGGCTGCTGGCTATGCGCTTGCGCTTCTGGTGGTTAACGTCTTTTTACCTGGCTTTTGGCAATGCTAAGTTAGATGTGACCTACTGTTAGCAGTAAATCTGCTACAAATCTTTTGTTTCTTTCAAATTTGCTTTTTAGAAGAATGTTATTATTTTTTTTAATGCATAATGTTATTTATTTTTTTGTAATCCTGCCAATGATCCAGGAAATCATTAAGTTGTCTTATCTCCCTGAATAATTCCTCCTCCGTGAGGACTACGGATTTTGGTTTTGTCTTCTGAGGTAAGCACATTCTTCTTAGCGCCTCAGCTGCGCTTCTAGTCTGTCAAATACCGTCGCTCTATAGGCGTGCTGGTAAGACTTACCGCAAGCTACTAAATTGAGATCGTAGTCGACGTCTGAAATGAGTTCTAGACCCAATTGCGTGTCGACTACTCCATCAATATAGCAACTGACCGCCGCTGTAAGTTCCTCCAATAGATCGTACGGAACCTCCACGCCTAGTTTAACTAGGATCCTCAGCGTCTCGTTTATTTCCCGGATGCAACTGCAGACATCTTCGTGGGTTGGCCGGTAGGGATGCTTCGCCTCGAACTCCTCCTCTGGGGTTAGGTTTGTGGTTTGCTCCACGGAGTCGATGGCTTCCCAGGTTAGATGCCGTGCCTCCACGATCGCTGGGTCCTCTGGCTCTGCCGGTCCGTTAAAATCCGTGTTGTCTTCGTCGCTGGTCCAACCGTCGCTCAGATGCTCTACTGTTATCGCAGCGTTCGAGTATTGGATGTACATTGGACCGATGACTTCTGATGGCCTAATGATCGTTAATCGATCTTTATATACACTTATTCTCACTGCACTTTTATTTTTTGTTATCTTACTATCCACTTGCTCAGTCTTGTTGTAACATAATCGATTATAAAAAACAACTAAAGGGGTTTTTTTCTCTTCGGGCACTGTCAATTTTTCCGCACATCACTATGAGCATAACTTGCTTTTTACACAGCACTGCACTTTAACTTTTTCACTGCGTCTTTCTCAAATTTGTCTAGCTTATCAAGGTTCCTAATTACTTCTTATCTGGGAGGTATGAGTGATTTGCCATTGATTGTATATTCAATTGGCGTCCTTAGAAACTCTCCATCATGCTTTACCGAGAAAATCCAGGTATTATAATTTATTATACATCGATGGTTTATGAAAAAAATCTCTACCTAGTATACCATCTACGGGTATTTTGAAATTTTCTGGTACGATGTGAAATGCTTGTTGGATTTTCACTCCCTCGTGTTTTTATTGTTACGTGGGCAATGGAAACGAATTGGTTTTGTCTTTTATATGCAGATAAAAGTGATATGATAATGTGAGTTGTGGTCTTTAATGTTAGTTTCTTATTTGTTTTCAAAGTCTCGTTTAAATCGTCTGATATGTTATTGGTGTTAATTGTCTCTTGGTAAATGTTTTCGATTATGTTAGTAATTAAATTTTGAATGATATTATTGTTCGTCGTTGTTCGTAATTTAATTTCTGTCTCGTCGTATTTGTCGTAGTTTGTCCCTACTTCTTTTTTAAATACGGAGTATATTTCGTCAACCTGTAGTCTGTATGTGTTTAGTGCACACTGTCTTACTCTTCCCCGATTTAGCTGCAATGTTTTGTTGATTAATTCTAATCTCCTTACGATTTCTTTCTATTTAGTCATGTAAAATGAATGTTGTATCAAGCAAAAAAAAATTGTTTTCTTTTTTTTCTCAAGGTGAAAAATCTTTAAAATGGAAAAATCATTTCTTTCATTCAATTTTACTTTTAGACGTTCAATATTTTCTTTTTCTCAAGGTGGAAAAATCTTCAAAGTGGAAAAATCTTTTGTTTCTTTCAAATTTGCTTTTTAGAAGAATGTTATTATTTTTTTAATGCATAATGTTATTTATTTTTTGTAATCCTGCCAATGATCCAGGAAATCATTAAGTTGTCTTATCTCCCTGAATAATTCCTCCTCCGTGAGGACTACGGATTTTGGTTTTGTCTTCTGAGGTAAGCACATTCTTCTTAGCGCCTCAGCTGCGCTTCTAGTCTGTCAAATACCGTCGCTCTATAGGCGTGCTGGTAAGACTTACCGCAAGCTACTAAATTGAGATCGTAGTCGACGTCTGAAATGAGTTCTAGACCCAATTGCGTGTCGACTACTCCCTCAATATAGCAACTGACCGCCGCTGTAAGTTCCTCCAATAGATCGTACGGTACCTCCACGCCTAGTTTAACTAGGATCCTCAGCGTCTCGTTTATTTCCCGGATGCAACTGTAGACATCTTCGTGGGTTGGCCGGTAGGGTTGCTTCGCCTCGAACTCCTCCTCTGGGGTTAGGTTTGTGGTTTGCTCCACGGAGTCGATGGCTTCCCAGGTTAGATGCCGTGCCTCCACGATCGCTGGGTCCTCTGGCTCTGCCGGTCCGTTAAAATCCCTGTTGTCTTCGTCGCTGGTCTAACCGTCGCTCACGTGCTCTACTGTTATCGCAGCGTTCGAGTATTGGATGTACATTGGAACGATGACTTCTGATGGCCTAATGATCGTTAATCGATCTTTATATACACTTATTCTCACTGCACTTTTATTTTTTGTTATCTTATTATCCACTTGCTCAGTCTTGCTGTAACATAATTGATTATAAAAACCAACTAAAGGGGTTTTTTCTCTTCGGGCACTGTCAATTTTTCCGCACATCACTTTGAGCATAACTTGCTTTTTACACAGCACTGTACTTTAACTTTTTCACTCCACTTTAATGTTCTTGTAGCTTTATTCTTGCTACGCTATCACGGTGGCCATGTGGTAGGCTCCGTCGCTCTCCAAACGTGTTGGTAGAACTTACCGCAAGCTACTAAATTGAGATCGTAGTCGACGTCTGAAATGAGTTCTAGACCCAATTGCGTGTCGACTACTCCCTCAATATAGCAACTGATCGCCGCTGTAAGTTCCTCCAATAGATCGTACGGTACCTCCACGCCTAGTTTAACTAGGATCCTCAGCGTCTCGTTTATTTCCCGGATGCAACTGTAGACATCTTCGTGGGTTGGCCGGTAGGGTTGCTTCGCCTCGAACTCCTCCTCTGGGGTTAGGTTTGTGGTTTGCTCCACGGAGTCGATGGCTTCCCAGGTTAGATGCCGTGCCTCCACGATCGCTGGGTCCTCTGGCTCTGCCGGTCCGTTAAAATCCGTGTTGTCTTCGTCGCTGGTCCAACCGTCGCTCAGGTGCTCTACTGTTATCGCAGCGTTCGAGTATTGGATGTACATTGGAACGATGACTTCTGATGGCCTAATGATCGTTAATCGATCTTTATATACACTTATTCTCACTGCACTTTTATTTTTTGTTATCTTACTATCCACTTGCTCAGTCTTGTTGTAACATAATCGATTATAAAAAACAACTAAAGGGTTTTTTTTCTCTTCGGGCACTGTCAATTTTTCCGCACATCACTATGAGCATAACTTGCTTTTTACACAGCACTGCACTTTAACTTTTTCACTGCGTCTTTATCAAATTTGTCTAGCTTATCAAGGTTCCTAATTACTTCGCATCTGGGAGGTATGAGTGATTTGCCATTGATTGTATATTCAATTGGCGTCCTTAGAAACTCTCCATCATGCTTTACCGAGAAAATCCAGGTATTATAATTTATTATACATCGATGGTTTATGAAAAAAATCTCTACCTAGTATACCATCTACGGGTATTTTGAAATTTTCTGGTACGATGTGAAATGCTTGTTGGATTTTCACTCCCTCGTGTTTTTATTGTTGCGTGGGCAATGGAAACGAATTGGTTTTGTCTTTTATATGCAGATAAAAGTGATATGATAATGTGAGTTGTGGTCTTTAATGTTAGTTTCTTATTTGTTTTCCAAGTCTCGTTTAAATCGTCTGATATGTTATTGGTGTTAATTGTCTCTTGGTAAATGTTTTCGATTATGTTAGTAATTAAATTTTGAATGATATTATTGTTCGTCGTTGTTCGTAATTTAATTTCTGTCTCGTCGTATTTGTCGTAGTTTGTCCCTACTTCTTTTTTAAATACGGAGTATATTTCGTCAACCTGTAGTCTGTATGTGTTTAGTGCACACTGCCTTACTCTTCCCCGATTTAGCTGCAATGTTTTGTTGATTAATTCTAATCTCCTTACGATTTCTTTCTATTTAGTCATGTAAAATGAATGTTGTATCAAGCAAAAACAATTTTTTTTCTTTTTTTTTCTCAAGGTGAAAAATCTTTAAAATGGAAAAATCATTTCTTTCATTCAATTTTACTTTTAGACGTTCAATATTTTTTTTCTCAAGGTGGAAAAATCTTCAAAGTGGAAGAAGAGAAAATCTTTTGTTTCTTTCAAATTTGCTTTTTAGAAGAATGTTATTATTTTTTTTAATGCATAATGTTATTTATTTTTTGTAATCCTGCCAATGATCCAGGAAATCATTTGTTAATAAGTTGTCTTATCTCCCTGAATAATTCCTCCTCCGTGAGGACTACGGATTTTGGTTTTGTCTTCTGAGGTAAGCACATTCTTCTTAGCGCCTCAGCTGCGCTTCTAGTCTGTCAAATACCGTCGCTCTATAGGCGTGCTGGTAAGACTTACCGCAAGCTACTAAATTGAGATCGTAGTCGACGTCTGAAATGAGTTCTAGACCCAATTGCGTGTCGACTACTCCCTCAATATAGCAACTGACCGCCGCTGTAAGTTCCTCCAATAGATCGTACGGTACCTCCACGCCTAGGTTAACTAGGATCCTCAGCGTTTCGTTTATTTCCCGGATGCAACTGCAGACATCTTCGTGGGTTGGCCGGTAGGGTTGCTTCGCCTCGAACTCCTCCTCTGGGGTTAGGTTTGTGGTTTGCTCCACGGAGTCGATGGCTTCCCAGGTTAGATGCCGTGCCTCCACGATCGCTGGGTCCTCTGGCTCTGCCGGTCCGTTAAAATCCGTGTTGTCTTCGTCGCTGGTCCAACCGTCGCTCAGGTGCTCTACTGTTATCGCAGCGTTCGAGTATTGGATGTACATTGGAACGATGACTTCTGATGGCCTAATGATCGTTAATCGATCTTTATATACACTTATTCTCACTGCAATTTTATTTTTTGTTATCTTACTATCCACTTGCTCAGTCTTGTTGTAACATAATCGATTATAAAAAAACAACTAAAGGGGTTTTTTCTCTTCGGGCACTGTCAATTTTTCCGCACATCACTTTGAGCATAACTTGCTTTTTACACAACACTGCACTTTATCTTTTTCACTCCACTTTAATGTTCTTGTAGCTTTATTCTTGCTACGCTATCACGGTGGCCATGTGGTAGGCTCCGTCGCTCTCCAAACGTGTTGGTAGGACTTACCGCAAGCTATTAAATTGAGATCGTAGTCGACGTCTGAAATGAGTTCTAGACCCAATTGCGTGTCGACTACTCCCTCAATATAGCAACTGACCGCCGCTGTAAGTTCCTCCAATAGATCGTACGGTACCTCCACGCCTAGTTTAACTAGGATCCTCAGCGTCTCGTTTATTTCCCGGATGCAACTGCAGACATCTTCGTGGGTTGGCCGGTAGGGCTGCATCGCCTCGAACTCCTCCTCTGGGGTTAGGTTTGTGGTTTGCTCCACGGAGTCGATGGCTTCCCAGGTTAGATGCCGTGCCTCCACGATCGCTGGGTCCTCTGGCTCTGCCGGTCCGTTAAAATCCGTGTTGTCTTCGTCGCTGGTCCAACCGTCGCACGGGTGTTCTAGTGTTGTCGCAGCGTTCGGGTTTGAAATACATCGGACTGGTAACTTCTAATTGCCTAATGATCGTTAATCGATCTTTATATACACTTGCTTTTCCACTGTACTTTTAGTTTTTGTTATCTTTTTATCCACTTGTTCAGTCTTGCTGTAACTTAATTGGTTGGAAACCCAATCAATGGTTTTTTTTTTCTCTTCGGGCACTGTCAATTTTTCCGCACATCACTTTGAGCATAACTTGCTTTTTACACAGCACTGTACTTTAACTTTTTCACTCCACTTTAATGTTCTTGTAGCTTTATTCTTGCTACGCTATCACGGTGGCCATGTGGTAGGCTCCGTCGCTCTCCAAATGTGTTGGTAGGACTTACCGCAAGCTACTAAATTGAGATCGTAGTCGACGTTTGAAATGAGCTCTAGACCCAATCGTGTGTCGACTACTCCTTCAAGATAGCAACTGACCGCCGCTGTAAGCTCCTCCAGTAGTTCGTATGGTACTTTTAAGCCTACGTTAACTAGGTTCCTCCGTGTCTCGTTTGTTTCACGAATGCAATCGCAGACGTCTTCGTGGGTTGGCCGGTAGATTTGTTTTGCCTCGAACTCCTCCTCTGGGGTTAGGTTGGTGGTCTGTTCCGGAATCGATAGCTTCCCAGGTTAGATGCCGTGCCTCCACGATCGCTGGGTCCTCTGGCTCTGATGGTCCGTTGAAATCTGTTGTTGGGATAACTCAATTGATAATACTGGTTTTTTTGCTGTTGAAAATGTAGAGTTCTTTATTTGCTGCTACTGTATCGCCATGTGGTTTTTAACACCCGCTTCCCGTTTCTCCGTCTGTGCGCAAAATGACACTTGTGTTGTTGTGTTTACAAACGGGTTGAGTTCTTATGATTCGCGTTGCGCGAACATACTGGCCCCTTCAGACGTTAGTTCTGAACCATTGAAGTTACTGGAAGAAGACACAACTTCGCAATTGGCCGAGTGTATTCGCCAGAAGCTGTCTTCAATGTCACGACTCGTACCACTCCATCATCGCCTGGGTGTGTTTTAATGATACGTCCTAGTGGCCAATGAAATGGGGTAGTTGACTCGTCCTTTACCAAAACAAGTTGGCCAATGTCTATTTTTACTGGTGGTTTGAGCCATTTGCTCCTAGGCTGAAGAGTTGCCAAATATTCTGCGCTCTATCTTGTCCAAATCTGCTGAAGAATCTTTTGTACCAGTTGGTAATGTTTAAGACGGTTGGATGGTATATCCTCTAATTTGTTATCAGGTGCTGCCTTTAGATTACTTCCGACCAGAAAATGGCCTGGTGTTAGTGGCTCTAAGTCAGACGGATCGTCACTGAGAGGAACCAGTGGACGTGAGTTGAGGCAGCATTCAATTTGACAAAGCAACGTTTCCATGTCATCTTGAGGCACAGTTGTTTTGCCAAGAACCCTGAAAAAATGCTTCTGAGCAGAATGAATTGCTGACTCCCATAGTCCACCAAAGTGTGACGCTTTCGGTGGATTGAAATGCTAGCGCATTCCTTGTGACGTACATTCTTGGGTGATTTCAATACGATGTTGTTTGCTCGTCACCAATGCTCGCAGTTCTCTGGAGGCGCCTAGAAAGTTTCGTCCGTTGTCGCTGTGAATGTCACTGCATAACCCACGACGAGCAACGAAACGACGAAATTCTTGGATGAATTTGGCTGTGGTAAGGTTTGTGACGAGCTCGAGATGAACGGCCTTTGTAGCGAAACAGATAAAGACAGCTACATATGCTTTACCAGATGATGCACGGCGATGAATGGGTGATAGATCGATGGGACCCCAATAATCCACTCCCACTATTGAGAATGGTCGGCTTGGTGTTATGCGTGAAGTTGGTAGTTCTGCCATAAATTGTTCTAGCAGTCGAGGACGAGCACGACAACAAGGTACGCATTCATGGCAAATGCGTTTAGCTAGGGATCTGGCCCCTATGACCCAATACCTTTGACGAAGGATGGTGATCAATAGTTGCGGTGCGGCATGATGATGTTTTTTTATGTAAGTGTCTAATCTGCATTTCTGCCAGAGGATGTCCTGCTGACAACAATATTTGATGTTTGCTTTCAAATAGTTGATTAGATTTTGATAAACGTCCACCAATGCGGATAAGATTATCATCGCAAAGAAACGGATGGAACCATTTTAGTCTGGATTTGTTGGAAACAGGACTGTTTTGACGGAGCTGAGTCCATTCTTTTTCAAAGATATCTCATTGAACCACATGCAAGATTCTGATTTCAGCTTTCCATAATTCGTCTGTACTAATAACGACAGTTTCTTGCGAAGAATCACGTTAAGTTCTCATTCGAAAGCAATATGCAATTACTCGTAGCAATTTGTGGTAGTCAGAAAACTTGGATAGCAACTTGTTTACCAACAGTATTGCATCGCATGGGGGACTTTTGGTGGCAGCAGCTGTAGTAGTGATCGACTGACTTTCTATTGAAACTTCTGATGGTAGTTGAGATGACAGTTGGGGTTTGGGCCATTGCTCTTGATCTAGTTGGAGCCATGGCGGGCCATTCCACCAAAAGTCACAGTTGACGAGTTCGCTTGCAGTTAATCCCCGTGAAACATGATCTGCAGGATTTTCTTGGCCGTTTATGTGGCTCCATGTACAACTGCTAGTGGCTTGTTGTATTTTGGACACACGATTACCGACAAAGGTGTTGGCACTTCGACGGTGATGCTTGAATCCAGTAAAGAGCGACTGTACTGTCAAGCCAAAAATAGATATCGGCGTCTAGCTGCATAGCTTGCTGTAAGATTTGTATAGCTCACTTGCTACGAGGGCGCTGCATAGTTCTAGTCTGGGAATGCTTTGTGATTTAAGAGGCGCGACCCGCGATCGAGATGCTACTAGTGATGTTTTGATTTGGCCTGCTTTGTTAGTTGAGCGCAAGTAGGCACAAGCGCCGTATGCTGTTTGGGATGCGTCGGCAAAAATGTGTAATTGCACGATAGTAGCTTCATTTAGCAGAACGCATCGTTGTATTTGTATTGTGTTAAGTAAGTTGAGCTCATTTTTAAATGATAGCCATTGTTTCTGGAGGTGCTCTGGAAGCTCAGTATCCCAGTTCCATATTGAGCCATCGCTGGCCTTAAGTGTCCAGAGAGATTGCATGAATATTTTTGCCTTCGTGACTACTGGTCCGATAAGGCCGATTGGATCGAATAATCGTGCAATTCCCGACAACGTGGAGCGTTTTGTGATCAGTTTTTCTTCAAATAGTTTGATACGATACGTCATGGTGTCATTCAATGGATGCCAATGCAAACCGAGAGTTTTGATAATCTGGTCGCGATCGTAACAAAATGACTCTTCTGTCTTGAAATATCTTCTGAAAGTTTGTCTTTTGAGATGGTTTGGCGATCTTGTTCATCATTCGTGGCCCATTTACGTAGAGTAAAACCACCTTTGGAAACAAGCGCAGTTAGTTGTGTGATTACTTCTGAAGCTTCGGCTACGGTGGAAGTGCCGGTAAGTAAATCATCGACGTAAAAATCTTTTTTCAATACTTTGGAAGCTATAGGATACTGCCTTCGTCAACGGCAAGTTGTGACAATACTCGTGTAGCTAAATAGGGCGCACTAGCTGTACCGTATGTGACGGTACACAGTTTTTGTATGTTTGCAGTGATTCGGGCGGTGTTGGCTTCCATACGATGAGTTGTAACGATGTATCACGATCATCTACTAGCACTTGACAGTACATCATTTTAATATCAGCGACTATCATGATCAAATGTTTACGTGCTCTCATGATGATTGATCGGATATCGTCCTGAATAGTTGGCCCTACCATCAAAACATCGTTCAACGATATGCCGCTAGATGTCTTGCTGGAGGCGTCAAAGACAACGCGCAACTTGGTTGTTAGTGATTCTTGACGCGTCACCGCATGGTGTGGAAGGTAATAATGATGTTGTTTTGTGTTGTTCTATTCTTTCTCCGAAATGCGCTTCATGTGCCCCAGTTTGGCGTATTCATCAATAAATGAGCTGTAGCTGTTTCTAAATTCGTTGTTAGAACTGAGCCGGGATTGCAAAAAATGAAATCGACGAACTGCTGCCTTGCGATTGTCAACTAGTTTTGTGAGAAGATGTTCTTTCAATGGAAGACGCACGACGTAGCGTCCGGAAGAATTTCGTGAAACGTTGCGACGAAAGTGTTCTTCGCACGCTGCATGTTCATTAGATTGTGCGTTGACTATTTCACCTTCCTCTATTGCCCAGAACCGTTCCATAAGTTTATGAACATCTTGAACCGTTGTAGATGCATGGTTGACTGTAATAGAAGAAGCTTGTGAAGTAGGTGTGAGTGTACTTACGGCTGGCCCCGATACGATCCATCCAAGCTCCGAGTTGACAAGGACTGGTTGATCCTTCCCGAGAAGTATTCGTCCAACTGGTCTCATGATGTCGAAAAAGACTTCCGCGCCGATCAAGACATCAATTCGGCCGATGCAATCGATGTGAGGGTCTGCAAGAAAGATGTTGTCAGGCAGGTTCCATCCCGTTGTGTCGATCGATGACGATGGAAGATTCCCCGTGACTCTTGGTACAG